>NW_026729966.1:0-28560 GCF_030272615.1 Cryptomeria japonica | reverse complement strand
TCGCTGCCCACCTTGGTGTGCTCCGAGGTGCCCACCACGGTGCGCAACGCCGGTGCGAACCCGGGAGCGCCCCGATGTGTGCTCCAAGGTGCGGCGTGCACGAAGTCGGACCCCGGTTTGCCCCGGGTGCGCACCTCGCGTGCACCTTGGTGCGCACACCTTGGCTGGGTTGCGCGGCCTGGTGGGCACCATGGTGCGCACCAAGGAGCGCTCCGAAGTGTGCTCCAAGGTGCGGCGTGCACGAAGTCGGAGCCCGGTTTGCCCCGGGTGCGCACCTTCGCCGCGGTGGGCACCATGGCGTGCACGAAGTCGGAGCCCGGTTTGCCCCGGGTGCGCACCTCGCGTGCACCTTCGCCGGGGTGGGCACCTCGGCTGGGTTGCGCGCCCTGGTGCGCACCAAGGAGCGCTCTGAAGTGTGCTCCAAGGTGCGGCGTGCACGAAGTCGGAGCCCGGTTTGCCCCGGGTGTGCACCTCGCGTGCACCTTCGCTGCGGTGGGCACCTTGGCTGGGTTGCGCGCCTTGGTGGGCACCATGCAGTGCACGAAGTCGGAGCCCGGTTTGCCCCGGGCGCGCACCTCCGCCAGGGTGGGCACCTTGGTGCGCACAACTTGCCTGGGCTGCGCACCAGGAAGGGCTCAAGATGGCACCCGCGTTCCGTTTTTTTCACTATCTTTCAGAACGGAAATTTTAAAATATCGTTTTTTTTTGCCTTTTCTGGAAATTAGTGAAGGCAGCGCATCAAAGGTGCGCAACGCTGGTGCGAACCTGGGAGCGCTCCGATGTGTGCTCCAAGGTGCGGCGTGCACGAAGTCGGACCCCGGTTTGCCCCGGGTGCGCACCTCGCGTGCACCTTGGTGCGCACACCTTGGCTGGGTTGCGCGCCCTGGTGGGCACCATGGTGCGCACCAAGGAGCGCTCCGAAGTGTGCTCCAAGGTGCGGCGTGCACGAAGTCGGAGCCCGGTTTGCCCCGGGTGCGCACCTCGCGTGCACCTTCGCCGCGGTGGGCACCATGGCGTGCACGAAGTCGGAGCCCGGTTTGCCCCGGGTGCGCACCTCGCGTGCACCTTCGCCGGGGTGGGCACCTTAGTGTGCAGACCTTGGCTGGGTTGCGCGCCCTGGTGGGCACCATGGTGCGCACCAAGGAGCGCTCCGAAGTGTGCTCCAAGGTGCGGCCTGCACGAAGTCGGAGCCCGGTTTGCCCCGGGTGTGCACCTCGGGTGGGCACCTTGGTGCGCATGCCTTGCCTGGGCTGCGCACCAGGGCGGGCTCAAGATGGCACCCGCGTTCCTTTTTTTTCACTATCTTTCAAAACGGAAATTTTAAAATCTCATTTTTTTTTGCCTTTTTCTGGAAATTAGTGAAGGCAGCGCATCAAAGGTGCGCACCTCGCTGCCCACCACGGTGCGCAACGCCGGTGGGCACCCGGGAGTGCTTCGAAGTGTGCTCCAAGGTGCTGCGTGCACGTTGTCGGAGCCCGGTTTGCCCCGGGTGCGCACCTCGCGTGCACCTTCGTCGGGGTGGGCACCTTGGCTGGGTTTGCCCCGGCTGCGCTCCGAAGCGGGGTTATTGGAGCGCCGCCTCTTTTTTTGTCGGAGCGTTTGGTGGGGTTTCTCGCATTGGCTCTTCCGAGGCCCGGTTGCCACCCTGGCGCGCACGAAGTCGGAAGTAGGGTTAATTGCCCGGGTGCGCACCTTTGCCAGGGTGGGCACCTTACCTGGGCTGCGCACCAGGGCGGGCTCAAGATGGCACGCGCGTTCCGTTTTTTTCACTATCTTTCAAAACGGAAATTTTAAAATCTCCTTTTTTTTTTGCCTTTTCTGGAAATTAGTGAAGGCAGCGCATCAAAGGTGCGCACCTCGCTGCCCACCTTGGTGTGCTCTGAGGTGCGCACCCGGGAGCGCTACGAAGTGTGCTCCAAGGTGCGGCGTGCACGTTGTCGGAGCCCGGTTTGCCCCGGGTGCGCACCTCGCCTGCACCTTGGCCGGGGTGGGCACCTTGGCTGGGTTTGCCCAGGGTGCGCTCCGAAGCGGGGTTACTGGAGCGCCCCCTCTTTTTTTGTCAGAGCGTTTGGTGGGGTTTCTCGCATTGGCTCTTCCCAGGCCCGGTTGTTGGGTGCGCTCCCACCCTGGCGCGCGCGAAGTTGGAAGTTGGGTTAATTGCCCGGGCGCGCACCTTCGCCAGGGTGGGCACCTTGGTGCGCACACCTTGGCTGGGCTGCGCACCAGGGCGGGCTCAAGATGGCACCAGCATTCCCTTTTTCTCACTATCTTTCAAAACGGAAATTTTAAAATCTCGTTTTTTTTTTGCCTTTTATGGAAATTAGTGAAGGCATCGCATCAAAGGTGCGCACCTCGCTGCCCACCTTGGTGTGCTCCGAGGTGCCCACCACGGTGCGCAACGCCGGTGCGAACCCGGGAGCGCCCCGATGTGTGCTCCAAGGTGCGGCGTGCACGAAGTCGGACCCCGGTTTGCCCCGGGTGCGCACCTCGCGTGCACCTTGGTGCGCACACCTTGGCTGGGTTGCGCGGCCTGGTGGGCACCATGGTGCGCACCAAGGAGCGCTCCGAAGTGTGCTCCAAGGTGCGGCGTGCACGAAGTCGGAGCCCGGTTTGCCCCGGGTACGCACCTCGCGTGCACCTTCGCCGGGGTGGGCACCTCGGCTGGGTTGCGCGCCCTGGTGCGCACCAAGGAGCGCTCCGAAGTGTGCTCCAAGGTGCGGCGTGCACGAAGTCGGAGCCCGGTTTGCCCCGGGTGCGCACCTTCGCCGCGGTGCGCACCATGGCGTGCACGAAGTCGGAGCCCGGTTTGCCCCGGGTGCGCACCTCGCGTGCACCTTCGGCGGGGTTGCGCGCCCTGGTGGGCACCATGGTGCGCACCAAGGAGCGCTCCGAAGTGTGCTCCAAGGTGCGGCGTGCACGAAGTCGGAGCCCGGTTTGCCCCGGGTGCGCACCTCGCGTGCACCTTCGGCGGGGTTGCGCGCCCTGGTGGGCACCATGGTGCGCACCAAGGAGCGCTCCGAAGTGTGCTCCAAGGTGCGGCGTGCACGAAGTCGGAGCCCGGTTTGCCCCGGGTGCGCACCTCGCGTGCACCTTCGCCGCGGTGGGCACCATGGCGTGCACGAAGTCGGAGCCCGGTTTGCCCCGGGTGCGCACCTCGCGTGCACCTTCGCCGGGGTGGGCACCTCGGCTGGGTTGCGCGCCCTGGTGCGCACCAAGGAGCGCTCCGAAGTGTGCTCCAAGGTGCGGCGTGCACGAAGTCGGAGCCCGGTTTGCCCCGGGTGCGCACCTCGCGTGCACCTTCGCCAGGGTGGGCACCTCGGTGCGCACACCTTCTCAATGTTTTCTTGCCTTTTCTGGAAATTGGTGAAGGCAGCGCATCAAAGGTGCGCACCTCGGTGTGCTCCGAGGTGCGAACCCGAGAGCGCTCCGAGGTGCCCACGAAGTCGAAAGTCGGGTTAATTGCATTGTTTTCCCCGGGTGCGCTCCGAGGTGCGCAACATCGGCGCGCACCAAGGAGGGCTCCGAAGTGTGCTCCAAGGTGCGCACGATGGCGTGCACCTCTGGTGCGCACGATTCGGAGCTCGGTTTGACCGGGGTGCGCACACCTTGGCTGGGTTGCGCACCTTTTGTGCGCTCCAAGGTGCGCACGAAGTCGGAGCTCGGTTTGCCCCGGGTGCGCACCTTCGCCAGGGTGCGCACCTTGATGCGCACGCCTTGGCTGGGCTGCGCACCTTGGTGGGCGCCATGGTGCGCACCTTTCGTGCGCTCCAAGGTGCGCACGAAGTCGGAGCTCGGTTTGCCCCGGGTGCGCACCTTGGTGGGCGCCATGGTGCACTCCGAGGTGCCCAAGATTGGTGCGCACCAAGGAGCGCTCCGAAGTGCGCTCCAAGGTGCGCGCGAAGTCGAAAGTTGGGTTAATTGTCCGGTTTGCCTCGGGTGCGCACCTTGCGTGCACCTTCGCCAGGGTGGGCGCCTTGGTGCGCACACCTTGGCTGGGCTGCGCACACCTTGGCACCCGCGTTTCCTTCATTTTAAATTTTTTTTTTTTACAATCTCTCAAGTGGGAAATTCTATAATCTCAACTTTTTTTGCCTTTTCAGGAAACTTTTGAATGGAGCGCATCATTGGTGCGCTCCGAAGTGTGCTCCAAAGCTCTCTCCAGCTGCGTGCACCTGCCCCGGCCGCGCACCCGGCCCCGCCCAGCTTCGCTCACCTGTCCCGGGCGTCTGGTGCGGAACCTTAGAGTAAGAAACATCACCGTGCACCTTGGCCAACGTGCGCGACTCGACCGAGCGCGCACTGGCCGAGGTGCACACCGATTTCACCTGGGTGCGCGCGCAGCACCTCGGGCGCACCGGGGTGCGCGCACAACGCCCGGGTTGCACCGTGGCCTGTGTGCTCGGGGCGCCTCGGGTGCGCGCTCGGTGTCGCCCCCGCGCGCGCGGTAGTGCGGGCAGCGCACCCCGGCCCGGCCCGGCCCCGACGAGAACGCAAACGGGCAAAAGGTTTATTCAAATAGCATTGCGACGCCCGGCGAAAAACTAAAAAAGGGTGCAACACCGGGACTTCCCGGGAGGTCACCCATCCCAGTACTACTCCGGCCCAAGCGCGCTTAACTGCGGAGTTCTGATGGGATCCGGTGCACTAACGCTGGTATGATCGCACCCGTTATGAGCTTGTCGCAGTGTGTACTTAGCAAACCGCGACCCACGTGCGAATCCACCCCGGCCACCCACCCCCGTCGAGGTGCACACCCTCCCTCGCGAAGTGCGCCCCGTTCGCCAAGTGTGAGCCCTGCCCGGGTGCGCGCACCTTGCTAGGGCGTCGGGTGTGCACCCGGCCCGGCCTACGTGCGTGCACCTGGAGGGGGCGTCGTGTGCGTGCAGTGTCCCGTCTGCAACGCGGTGCCCACACACCACCTCGGGCGCAACGACCTGCGCTCACATGTGGGCCGAGTGCACCTTGGTGCATGTTCGGGGCGCCTCGGGTGCACGCTCGATCTTGCCCCGGTGCACCAAGGCGCTCGGTTTGCCCCGGGTGCGCACTTGGTGCAAGGTGGGCACCCAAAATAGGGATCAAGCACCAAAACACAAGTTTCGGGATGCAAAATGGGACCCAAGGACCACAAATGCGTTCCAAGACCCATGATGGGTCCACGAGAACAAAAATGTGTTCCGAGACTTAATAAACAAATATTGGGTTTTAGGAGAAGAAACATGCTCTGATGCCCAAAACGAGAATCGACCCCGAAAAGGCCACAGGCCAAAAGTGGGATGCGAGACAAAAAAAAATGGGACCCGAGGACCAAAATTGGGTTCCCAGGTCGAAGACAGGGCAACCGGACAAGAAACGACCTCTAAGGCTCGAAATGAGTCCCGACGACTAAAACTTGACAAGAAGCACCCATCAGGCACCCAACTCGACACCCATGGGATGCCGACCCACCCGGGCTTCCACCTAGCACACCTTGGCACCCACCCACCCTCGCACCCAACCTCGCACCCAACTTAGCACCTTTGAACCCACATTGGCACTCACCCTGACCCTGGCACCTTGGAACCCACATTGGCACTCACCTTGACCCTGGCACCCACCTTTGCACTCACCTTGGGACCCACCCTGGCTCCCACCTCGGCACCCACCCAGACACCCACCTTGGTTCCTTGGCACCCACCTTGGATCCTTGGCACCCACCCCGACACCCACCTTGGCACGCAACTTGGCTACTTGCCACCCACCTTGGCTCCTTGACGCCCACCCCGACAACCACCCCGTGACCTACCCTGGCTAGGGTTGGTGCACACCCACCCTGGTGCCCACCTTGGCACCCACCCTATGACCCACCTTGGCACGCACCTTAGTACCCACCCCGTTACCCACCCTAGGACCCACCCCGTGACCCACCTTGGCCAGGGTGGGTGCCTTGGTGCGCACAACTTGCCTGGGCTGCACACCAGGGCGGGCTCAAGATGGCACCCGCGTTCCGTTTTTTTCACTATCTTTCAAAACGGAAATTTTAAAATCTCATTTTTTTCTTTTTTTTGCCTTTTCTGGAAATTAGTGAAGGCAGCGCATCAAAGGTGCGCAATGCTGGTGCGAACCCGGGAGCGCTCCGATGTGTGCTCCAAGGTGCGGCGTGCACGAAGTCCGAGCCCGGTTTGCCCCGGGTGCGCACCTCGCGTGCACCTTCGCCGGGGTGAGCACCTTGGCTGGGTTGCGCGCCCTGGTGCGTACCAAGGAGCGCTCTGAAGTGTGCTCCAAGGTGCGGCGTGCACGAAGTCGGAGCCCGGTTTGCCCCGGGTGTGCACCTCGGGTGCGCACCTCGCGTGCACCTTCGCTGCGGTGGGCACCTTGGCTGGGTTGCGCGCCTTGGTGGGCACCATGCAGTGCACGAAGTCGGAGCCCGGTTTGCCCCGGGCGCGCACCTCCGCCAGGGTGGGCACCTTGGTGCGCACAACTTGCCTGGGCTGCGCATCAGGAAGGGCTCAAGATGGCACCCGCGTTCCGTTTTTTTCACTATCTTTCAGAACGGAAATTTTAAAATATCGTTTTTTTTTGCCTTTTCTGGAAATTAGTGAAGGCAGCGCATCAAAGGTGCGCAACGCTGGTGCGAACCTGGGAGCGCTCCGATGTGTGCTCCAAGGTGCGGCGTGCACGAAGTCGGAGCCCGGTTTGCCTCGGGTGCGCCCTGGTGGGCACCATGGTGCGCACCAAGGAGCGCTCCGAAGTGTGCTCCAAGGTGCGGCCTGCACGAAGTCGGAGCCCGGTTTGCCCCGGGTGTGCACCTCGGGTGGGCACCTTGGTGCGCATGCCTTGCCTGGGCTGCGCACCAGGGCGGGCTCAAGATGGCACCCGCGTTCCTTTTTTTTCACTATCTTTCAAAACGGAAATTTTAAAATCTCATTTTTTTTTGCCTTTTTCTGGAAATTAGTGAAGGCAGCGCATCAAAGGTGCGCACCTCGCTGCCCACCACGGTGCGCAACGCCGGTGGGCACCCGGGAGTGCTTCGAAGTGTGCTCCAAGGTGCTGCGTGCACGTTGTCGGAGCCCGGTTTGCCCCGGGTGCGCACCTCGCGTGCACCTTCGTCGGGGTGGGCACCTTGGCTTGGTTTGCCCCGGCTGCGCTCCGAAGCGGGGTTATTGGAGCGCCGCCTCTTTTTTTGTCGGAGCGTTTGGTGGGGTTTCTCGCATTGGCTCTTCCGAGGCCCGGTTGCCACCCTGGCGCGCACGAAGTCGGAAGTAGGGTTAATTGCCCGGGTGCGCACCTTTGCCAGGGTGGCACCTTACCTGGGCTGCGCACCAGGGCGGGCTCAAGATGGCACGCGCGTTCCGTTTTTTTCACTATCTTTCAAAACGGAAATTTTAAAATCTCCTTTTTTTTTTGCCTTTTCTGGAAATTAGTGAAGGCAGCGCATCAAAGGTGCGCACCTCGCTGCCCACCTTGGTGTGCTCTGAGGTGCGCACCCGGGAGCGCTACGAAGTGTGCTCCAAGGTGCGGCGTGCACGTTGTCGGAGCCCGGTTTGCCCCGGGTGCGCACCTCGCCTGCACCTTGGCCGGGGTGGGCACCTTGGCTGGGTTTGCCCAGGGTGCGCTCCGAAGCGGGGTTACTGGAGCGCCCCCTCTTTTTTTGTCAGAGAGTTTGGTGGGGTTTCTCGCATTGGCTCTTCCCAGGCCCGGTTGTTGGGTGCGCTCCCACCCTGGCGCGCGCGAAGTTGGAAGTTGGGTTAATTGCCCGGGCGCGCACCTTCGCCAGGGTGGGCACCTTGGTGCGCAAACCTTGGCTGGGCTGCGCACCAGGGCGGGCTCAAGATGGCACCAGCATTCCCTTTTTCTCACTATCTTTCAAAACGGAAATTTTAAAATCTCGTTTTTTTTTTGCCTTTTATGGAAATTAGTGAAGGCATCGCATCAAAGGTGCGCACCTCGCTGCCCACCTTGGTGTGCTCCGAGGTGCCCACCACGGTGCGCAACGCCGGTGCGAACCCGGGAGCGCCCCGATGTGTGCTCCAAGGTGCGGCGTGCACGAAGTCGGACCCCGGTTTGCCCCGGGTGCGCACCTCGCGTGCACCTTGGTGCGCACACCTTGGCTGGGTTGCGCGGCCTGGTGGGCACCATGGTGCGCACCAAGGAGCGCTCCGAAGTGTGCTCCAAGGTGCGGCGTGCACGAAGTCGGAGCCCGGTTTGCCCCGGGTGCGCACCTTCGCCGCGGTGGGCACCATGGCGTGCACGAAGTCGGAGCCCGGTTTGCCCCGGGTGCGCACCTCGCGTGCACCTTCGCCGGGGTGGGCACCTCGGCTGGGTTGCGCGCCCTGGTGCGCACCAAGGAGCGCTCTGAAGTGTGCTCCAAGGTGCGGCGTGCACGAAGTCGGAGCCCGGTTTGCCCCGGGTGTGCACCTCGCGTGCACCTTCGCTGCGGTGGGCACCTTGGCTGGGTTGCGCGCCTTGGTGGGCACCATGCAGTGCACGAAGTCGGAGCCCGGTTTGCCCCGGGCGCGCACCTCCGCCAGGGTGGGCACCTTGGTGCGCACAACTTGCCTGGGCTGCGCACCAGGAAGGGCTCAAGATGGCACCCGCGTTCCGTTTTTTTCACTATCTTTCAGAACGGAAATTTTAAAATATCGTTTTTTTTTGCCTTTTCTGGAAATTAGTGAAGGCAGCGCATCAAAGGTGCGCAACGCTGGTGCGAACCTGGGAGCGCTCCGATGTGTGCTCCAAGGTGCGGCGTGCACGAAGTCGGACCCCGGTTTGCCCCGGGTGCGCACCTCGCGTGCACCTTGGTGCGCACACCTTGGCTGGGTTGCGCGCCCTGGTGGGCACCATGGTGCGCACCAAGGAGCGCTCCGAAGTGTGCTCCAAGGTGCGGCGTGCACGAAGTCGGAGCCCGGTTTGCCCCGGGTGCGCACCTCGCGTGCACCTTCGCCGCGGTGGGCACCATGGCGTGCACGAAGTCGGAGCCCGGTTTGCCCCGGGTGCGCACCTCGCGTGCACCTTCGCCGGGGTGGGCACCTTAGTGTGCAGACCTTGGCTGGGTTGCGCGCCCTGGTGGGCACCATGGTGCGCACCAAGGAGCGCTCCGAAGTGTGCTCCAAGGTGCGGCCTGCACGAAGTCGGAGCCCGGTTTGCCCCGGGTGTGCACCTCGGGTGGGCACCTTGGTGCGCATGCCTTGCCTGGGCTGCGCACCAGGGCGGGCTCAAGATGGCACCCGCGTTCCTTTTTTTTCACTATCTTTCAAAACGGAAATTTTAAAATCTCATTTTTTTTTGCCTTTTTCTGGAAATTAGTGAAGGCAGCGCATCAAAGGTGCGCACCTCGCTGCCCACCACGGTGCGCAACGCCGGTGGGCACCCGGGAGTGCTTCGAAGTGTGCTCCAAGGTGCTGCGTGCACGTTGTCGGAGCCCGGTTTGCCCCGGGTGCGCACCTCGCGTGCACCTTCGTCGGGGTGGGCACCTTGGCTGGGTTTGCCCCGGCTGCGCTCCGAAGCGGGGTTATTGGAGCGCCGCCTCTTTTTTTGTCGGAGCGTTTGGTGGGGTTTCTCGCATTGGCTCTTCCGAGGCCCGGTTGCCACCCTGGCGCGCACGAAGTCGGAAGTAGGGTTAATTGCCCGGGTGCGCACCTTTGCCAGGGTGGGCACCTTACCTGGGCTGCGCACCAGGGCGGGCTCAAGATGGCACGCGCGTTCCGTTTTTTTCACTATCTTTCAAAACGGAAATTTTAAAATCTCCTTTTTTTTTTGCCTTTTCTGGAAATTAGTGAAGGCAGCGCATCAAAGGTGCGCACCTCGCTGCCCACCTTGGTGTGCTCTGAGGTGCGCACCCGGGAGCGCTACGAAGTGTGCTCCAAGGTGCGGCGTGCACGTTGTCGGAGCCCGGTTTGCCCCGGGTGCGCACCTCGCCTGCACCTTGGCCGGGGTGGGCACCTTGGCTGGGTTTGCCCAGGGTGCGCTCCGAAGCGGGGTTACTGGAGCGCCCCCTCTTTTTTTGTCAGAGCGTTTGGTGGGGTTTCTCGCATTGGCTCTTCCCAGGCCCGGTTGTTGGGTGCGCTCCCACCCTGGCGCGCGCGCGAAGTTGGAAGTTGGGTTAATTGCCCGGGCGCGCACCTTCGCCAGGGTGGGCACCTTGGTGCGCACACCTTGGCTGGGCTGCGCACCAGGGCGGGCTCAAGATGGCACCAGCATTCCCTTTTTCTCACTATCTTTCAAAACGGAAATTTTAAAATCTCGTTTTTTTTTTGCCTTTTATGGAAATTAGTGAAGGCATCGCATCAAAGGTGCGCACCTCGCTGCCCACCTTGGTGTGCTCCGAGGTGCCCACCACGGTGCGCAACGCCGGTGCGAACCCGGGAGCGCCCCGATGTGTGCTCCAAGGTGCGGCGTGCACGAAGTCGGACCCCGGTTTGCCCCGGGTGCGCACCTCGCGTGCACCTTGGTGCGCACACCTTGGCTGGGTTGCGCGGCCTGGTGGGCACCATGGTGCGCACCAAGGAGCGCTCCGAAGTGTGCTCCAAGGTGCGGCGTGCACGAAGTCGGAGCCCGGTTTGCCCCGGGTACGCACCTCGCGTGCACCTTCGCCGGGGTGGGCACCTCGGCTGGGTTGCGCGCCCTGGTGCGCACCAAGGAGCGCTCCGAAGTGTGCTCCAAGGTGCGGCGTGCACGAAGTCGGAGCCCGGTTTGCCCCGGGTGCGCACCTTCGCCGCGGTGCGCACCATGGCGTGCACGAAGTCGGAGCCCGGTTTGCCCCGGGTGCGCACCTCGCGTGCACCTTCGGCGGGGTTGCGCGCCCTGGTGGGCACCATGGTGCGCACCAAGGAGCGCTCCGAAGTGTGCTCCAAGGTGCGGCGTGCACGAAGTCGGAGCCCGGTTTGCCCCGGGTGCGCACCTCGCGTGCACCTTCGGCGGGGTTGCGCGCCCTGGTGGGCACCATGGTGCGCACCAAGGAGCGCTCCGAAGTGTGCTCCAAGGTGCGGCGTGCACGAAGTCGGAGCCCGGTTTGCCCCGGGTGCGCACCTCGCGTGCACCTTCGCCGCGGTGGGCACCATGGCGTGCACGAAGTCGGAGCCCGGTTTGCCCCGGGTGCGCACCTCGCGTGCACCTTCGCCGGGGTGGGCACCTCGGCTGGGTTGCGCGCCCTGGTGCGCACCAAGGAGCGCTCCGAAGTGTGCTCCAAGGTGCGGCGTGCACGAAGTCGGAGCCCGGTTTGCCCCGGGTGCGCACCTCGCGTGCACCTTCGCCAGGGTGGGCACCTCGGTGCGCACACCTTCTCAATGTTTTCTTGCCTTTTCTGGAAATTGGTGAAGGCAGCGCATCAAAGGTGCGCACCTCGGTGTGCTCCGAGGTGCGAACCCGAGAGCGCTCCGAGGTGCCCACGAAGTCGAAAGTCGGGTTAATTGCATTGTTTTCCCCGGGTGCGCTCCGAGGTGCGCAACATCGGCGCGCACCAAGGAGGGCTCCGAAGTGTGCTCCAAGGTGCGCACGATGGCGTGCACCTCTGGTGCGCACGATTCGGAGCTCGGTTTGACCGGGGTGCGCACACCTTGGCTGGGTTGCGCACCTTTTGTGCGCTCCAAGGTGCGCACGAAGTCGGAGCTCGGTTTGCCCCGGGTGCGCACCTTCGCCAGGGTGCGCACCTTGATGCGCACGCCTTGGCTGGGCTGCGCACCTTGGTGGGCGCCATGGTGCGCACCTTTCGTGCGCTCCAAGGTGCGCACGAAGTCGGAGCTCGGTTTGCCCCGGGTGCGCACCTTGGTGGGCGCCATGGTGCACTCCGAGGTGCCCAAGATTGGTGCGCACCAAGGAGCGCTCCGAAGTGCGCTCCAAGGTGCGCGCGAAGTCGAAAGTTGGGTTAATTGTCCGGTTTGCCTCGGGTGCGCACCTTGCGTGCACCTTCGCCAGGGTGGGCGCCTTGGTGCGCACACCTTGGCTGGGCTGCGCACACCTTGGCACCCGCGTTTCCTTCATTTTAAATTTTTTTTTTTTACAATCTCTCAAGTGGGAAATTCTATAATCTCAACTTTTTTTGCCTTTTCAGGAAACTTTTGAATGGAGCGCATCATTGGTGCGCTCCGAAGTGTGCTCCAAAGCTCTCTCCAGCTGCGTGCACCTGCCCCGGCCGCGCACCCGGCCCCGCCCAGCTTCGCTCACCTGTCCCGGGCGTCTGGTGCGGAACCTTAGAGTAAGAAACATCACCGTGCACCTTGGCCAACGTGCGCGACTCGACCGAGCGCGCACTGGCCGAGGTGCACACCGATTTCACCTGGGTGCGCGCGCAGCACCTCGGGCGCACCGGGGTGCGCGCACAACGCCCGGGTTGCACCGTGGCCTGTGTGCTCGGGGCGCCTCGGGTGCGCGCTCGGTGTCGCCCCCGCGCGCGCGGTAGTGCGGGCAGCGCACCCCGGCCCGGCCCGGCCCCGACGAGAACGCAAACGGGCAAAAGGTTTATTCAAATAGCATTGCGACGCCCGGCGAAAAACTAAAAAAGGGTGCAACACCGGGACTTCCCGGGAGGTCACCCATCCCAGTACTACTCCGGCCCAAGCGCGCTTAACTGCGGAGTTCTGATGGGATCCGGTGCACTAACGCTGGTATGATCGCACCCGTTATGAGCTTGTCGCAGTGTGTACTTAGCAAACCGCGACCCACGTGCGAATCCACCCCGGCCACCCACCCCCGTCGAGGTGCACACCCTCCCTCGCGAAGTGCGCCCCGTTCGCCAAGTGTGAGCCCTGCCCGGGTGCGCGCACCTTGCTAGGGCGTCGGGTGTGCACCCGGCCCGGCCTACGTGCGTGCACCTGGAGGGGGCGTCGTGTGCGTGCAGTGTCCCGTCTGCAACGCGGTGCCCACACACCACCTCGGGCGCAACGACCTGCGCTCACATGTGGGCCGAGTGCACCTTGGTGCATGTTCGGGGCGCCTCGGGTGCACGCTCGATCTTGCCCCGGTGCACCAAGGCGCTCGGTTTGCCCCGGGTGCGCACTTGGTGCAAGGTGGGCACCCAAAATAGGGATCAAGCACCAAAACACAAGTTTCGGGATGCAAAATGGGACCCAAGGACCACAAATGCGTTCCAAGACCCATGATGGGTCCACGAGAACAAAAATGTGTTCCGAGACTTAATAAACAAATATTGGGTTTTAGGAGAAGAAACATGCTCTGATGCCCAAAACGAGAATCGACCCCGAAAAGGCCACAGGCCAAAAGTGGGATGCGAGACAAAAAAAAATGGGACCCGAGGACCAAAATTGGGTTCCCAGGTCGAAGACAGGGCAACCGGACAAGAAACGACCTCTAAGGCTCGAAATGAGTCCCGACGACTAAAACTTGACAAGAAGCACCCATCAGGCACCCAACTCGACACCCATGGGATGCCGACCCACCCGGGCTTCCACCTAGCACACCTTGGCACCCACCCACCCTCGCACCCAACCTCGCACCCAACTTAGCACCTTTGAACCCACATTGGCACTCACCCTGACCCTGGCACCTTGGAACCCACATTGGCACTCACCTTGACCCTGGCACCCACCTTTGCACTCACCTTGGGACCCACCCTGGCTCCCACCTCGGCACCCACCCAGACACCCACCTTGGTTCCTTGGCACCCACCTTGGATCCTTGGCACCCACCCCGACACCCACCTTGGCACGCAACTTGGCTACTTGCCACCCACCTTGGCTCCTTGACGCCCACCCCGACAACCACCCCGTGACCTACCCTGGCTAGGGTTGGTGCACACCCACCCTGGTGCCCACCTTGGCACCCACCCTATGACCCACCTTGGCACGCACCTTAGTACCCACCCCGTTACCCACCCTAGGACCCACCCCGTGACCCACCTTGGCCAGGGTGGGTGCCTTGGTGCGCACAACTTGCCTGGGCTGCACACCAGGGCGGGCTCAAGATGGCACCCGCGTTCCGTTTTTTTCACTATCTTTCAAAACGGAAATTTTAAAATCTCATTTTTTTCTTTTTTTTGCCTTTTCTGGAAATTAGTGAAGGCAGCGCATCAAAGGTGCGCAATGCTGGTGCGAACCCGGGAGCGCTCCGATGTGTGCTCCAAGGTGCGGCGTGCACGAAGTCCGAGCCCGGTTTGCCCCGGGTGCGCACCTCGCGTGCACCTTCGCCGGGGTGAGCACCTTGGCTGGGTTGCGCGCCCTGGTGCGTACCAAGGAGCGCTCTGAAGTGTGCTCCAAGGTGCGGCGTGCACGAAGTCGGAGCCCGGTTTGCCCCGGGTGTGCACCTCGGGTGCGCACCTCGCGTGCACCTTCGCTGCGGTGGGCACCTTGGCTGGGTTGCGCGCCTTGGTGGGCACCATGCAGTGCACGAAGTCGGAGCCCGGTTTGCCCCGGGCGCGCACCTCCGCCAGGGTGGGCACCTTGGTGCGCACAACTTGCCTGGGCTGCGCATCAGGAAGGGCTCAAGATGGCACCCGCGTTCCGTTTTTTTCACTATCTTTCAGAACGGAAATTTTAAAATATCGTTTTTTTTTGCCTTTTCTGGAAATTAGTGAAGGCAGCGCATCAAAGGTGCGCAACGCTGGTGCGAACCTGGGAGCGCTCCGATGTGTGCTCCAAGGTGCGGCGTGCACGAAGTCGGAGCCCGGTTTGCCTCGGGTGCGCCCTGGTGGGCACCATGGTGCGCACCAAGGAGCGCTCCGAAGTGTGCTCCAAGGTGCGGCCTGCACGAAGTCGGAGCCCGGTTTGCCCCGGGTGTGCACCTCGGGTGGGCACCTTGGTGCGCATGCCTTGCCTGGGCTGCGCACCAGGGCGGGCTCAAGATGGCACCCGCGTTCCTTTTTTTTCACTATCTTTCAAAACGGAAATTTTAAAATCTCATTTTTTTTTGCCTTTTTCTGGAAATTAGTGAAGGCAGCGCATCAAAGGTGCGCACCTCGCTGCCCACCACGGTGCGCAACGCCGGTGGGCACCCGGGAGTGCTTCGAAGTGTGCTCCAAGGTGCTGCGTGCACGTTGTCGGAGCCCGGTTTGCCCCGGGTGCGCACCTCGCGTGCACCTTCGTCGGGGTGGGCACCTTGGCTTGGTTTGCCCCGGCTGCGCTCCGAAGCGGGGTTATTGGAGCGCCGCCTCTTTTTTTGTCGGAGCGTTTGGTGGGGTTTCTCGCATTGGCTCTTCCGAGGCCCGGTTGCCACCCTGGCGCGCACGAAGTCGGAAGTAGGGTTAATTGCCCGGGTGCGCACCTTTGCCAGGGTGGCACCTTACCTGGGCTGCGCACCAGGGCGGGCTCAAGATGGCACGCGCGTTCCGTTTTTTTCACTATCTTTCAAAACGGAAATTTTAAAATCTCCTTTTTTTTTTGCCTTTTCTGGAAATTAGTGAAGGCAGCGCATCAAAGGTGCGCACCTCGCTGCCCACCTTGGTGTGCTCTGAGGTGCGCACCCGGGAGCGCTACGAAGTGTGCTCCAAGGTGCGGCGTGCACGTTGTCGGAGCCCGGTTTGCCCCGGGTGCGCACCTCGCCTGCACCTTGGCCGGGGTGGGCACCTTGGCTGGGTTTGCCCAGGGTGCGCTCCGAAGCGGGGTTACTGGAGCGCCCCCTCTTTTTTTGTCAGAGAGTTTGGTGGGGTTTCTCGCATTGGCTCTTCCCAGGCCCGGTTGTTGGGTGCGCTCCCACCCTGGCGCGCGCGAAGTTGGAAGTTGGGTTAATTGCCCGGGCGCGCACCTTCGCCAGGGTGGGCACCTTGGTGCGCAAACCTTGGCTGGGCTGCGCACCAGGGCGGGCTCAAGATGGCACCAGCATTCCCTTTTTCTCACTATCTTTCAAAACGGAAATTTTAAAATCTCGTTTTTTTTTTGCCTTTTATGGAAATTAGTGAAGGCATCGCATCAAAGGTGCGCACCTCGCTGCCCACCTTGGTGTGCTCCGAGGTGCCCACCACGGTGCGCAACGCCGGTGCGAACCCGGGAGCGCCCCGATGTGTGCTCCAAGGTGCGGCGTGCACGAAGTCGGACCCCGGTTTGCCCCGGGTGCGCACCTCGCGTGCACCTTGGTGCGCACACCTTGGCTGGGTTGCGCGGCCTGGTGGGCACCATGGTGCGCACCAAGGAGCGCTCCGAAGTGTGCTCCAAGGTGCGGCGTGCACGAAGTCGGAGCCCGGTTTGCCCCGGGTGCGCACCTTCGCCGCGGTGGGCACCATGGCGTGCACGAAGTCGGAGCCCGGTTTGCCCCGGGTGCGCACCTCGCGTGCACCTTCGCCGGGGTGGGCACCTCGGCTGGGTTGCGCGCCCTGGTGCGCACCAAGGAGCGCTCTGAAGTGTGCTCCAAGGTGCGGCGTGCACGAAGTCGGAGCCCGGTTTGCCCCGGGTGTGCACCTCGCGTGCACCTTCGCTGCGGTGGGCACCTTGGCTGGGTTGCGCGCCTTGGTGGGCACCATGCAGTGCACGAAGTCGGAGCCCGGTTTGCCCCGGGCGCGCACCTCCGCCAGGGTGGGCACCTTGGTGCGCACAACTTGCCTGGGCTGCGCACCAGGAAGGGCTCAAGATGGCACCCGCGTTCCGTTTTTTTCACTATCTTTCAGAACGGAAATTTTAAAATATCGTTTTTTTTTGCCTTTTCTGGAAATTAGTGAAGGCAGCGCATCAAAGGTGCGCAACGCTGGTGCGAACCTGGGAGCGCTCCGATGTGTGCTCCAAGGTGCGGCGTGCACGAAGTCGGACCCCGGTTTGCCCCGGGTGCGCACCTCGCGTGCACCTTGGTGCGCACACCTTGGCTGGGTTGCGCGCCCTGGTGGGCACCATGGTGCGCACCAAGGAGCGCTCCGAAGTGTGCTCCAAGGTGCGGCGTGCACGAAGTCGGAGCCCGGTTTGCCCCGGGTGCGCACCTCGCGTGCACCTTCGCCGCGGTGGGCACCATGGCGTGCACGAAGTCGGAGCCCGGTTTGCCCCGGGTGCGCACCTCGCGTGCACCTTCGCCGGGGTGGGCACCTTAGTGTGCAGACCTTGGCTGGGTTGCGCGCCCTGGTGGGCACCATGGTGCGCACCAAGGAGCGCTCCGAAGTGTGCTCCAAGGTGCGGCCTGCACGAAGTCGGAGCCCGGTTTGCCCCGGGTGTGCACCTCGGGTGGGCACCTTGGTGCGCATGCCTTGCCTGGGCTGCGCACCAGGGCGGGCTCAAGATGGCACCCGCGTTCCTTTTTTTTCACTATCTTTCAAAACGGAAATTTTAAAATCTCATTTTTTTTTGCCTTTTTCTGGAAATTAGTGAAGGCAGCGCATCAAAGGTGCGCACCTCGCTGCCCACCACGGTGCGCAACGCCGGTGGGCACCCGGGAGTGCTTCGAAGTGTGCTCCAAGGTGCTGCGTGCACGTTGTCGGAGCCCGGTTTGCCCCGGGTGCGCACCTCGCGTGCACCTTCGTCGGGGTGGGCACCTTGGCTGGGTTTGCCCCGGCTGCGCTCCGAAGCGGGGTTATTGGAGCGCCGCCTCTTTTTTTGTCGGAGCGTTTGGTGGGGTTTCTCGCATTGGCTCTTCCGAGGCCCGGTTGCCACCCTGGCGCGCACGAAGTCGGAAGTAGGGTTAATTGCCCGGGTGCGCACCTTTGCCAGGGTGGGCACCTTACCTGGGCTGCGCACCAGGGCGGGCTCAAGATGGCACGCGCGTTCCGTTTTTTTCACTATCTTTCAAAACGGAAATTTTAAAATCTCCTTTTTTTTTTGCCTTTTCTGGAAATTAGTGAAGGCAGCGCATCAAAGGTGCGCACCTCGCTGCCCACCTTGGTGTGCTCTGAGGTGCGCACCCGGGAGCGCTACGAAGTGTGCTCCAAGGTGCGGCGTGCACGTTGTCGGAGCCCGGTTTGCCCCGGGTGCGCACCTCGCCTGCACCTTGGCCGGGGTGGGCACCTTGGCTGGGTTTGCCCAGGGTGCGCTCCGAAGCGGGGTTACTGGAGCGCCCCCTCTTTTTTTGTCAGAGCGTTTGGTGGGGTTTCTCGCATTGGCTCTTCCCAGGCCCGGTTGTTGGGTGCGCTCCCACCCTGGCGCGCGCGAAGTTGGAAGTTGGGTTAATTGCCCGGGCGCGCACCTTCGCCAGGGTGGGCACCTTGGTGCGCACACCTTGGCTGGGCTGCGCACCAGGGCGGGCTCAAGATGGCACCAGCATTCCCTTTTTCTCACTATCTTTCAAAACGGAAATTTTAAAATCTCGTTTTTTTTTTGCCTTTTATGGAAATTAGTGAAGGCATCGCATCAAAGGTGCGCACCTCGCTGCCCACCTTGGTGTGCTCCGAGGTGCCCACCACGGTGCGCAACGCCGGTGCGAACCCGGGAGCGCCCCGATGTGTGCTCCAAGGTGCGGCGTGCACGAAGTCGGACCCCGGTTTGCCCCGGGTGCGCACCTCGCGTGCACCTTGGTGCGCACACCTTGGCTGGGTTGCGCGGCCTGGTGGGCACCATGGTGCGCACCAAGGAGCGCTCCGAAGTGTGCTCCAAGGTGCGGCGTGCACGAAGTCGGAGCCCGGTTTGCCCCGGGTACGCACCTCGCGTGCACCTTCGCCGGGGTGGGCACCTCGGCTGGGTTGCGCGCCCTGGTGCGCACCAAGGAGCGCTCCGAAGTGTGCTCCAAGGTGCGGCGTGCACGAAGTCGGAGCCCGGTTTGCCCCGGGTGCGCACCTTCGCCGCGGTGCGCACCATGGCGTGCACGAAGTCGGAGCCCGGTTTGCCCCGGGTGCGCACCTCGCGTGCACCTTCGGCGGGGTTGCGCGCCCTGGTGGGCACCATGGTGCGCACCAAGGAGCGCTCCGAAGTGTGCTCCAAGGTGCGGCGTGCACGAAGTCGGAGCCCGGTTTGCCCCGGGTGCGCACCTCGCGTGCACCTTCGGCGGGGTTGCGCGCCCTGGTGGGCACCATGGTGCGCACCAAGGAGCGCTCCGAAGTGTGCTCCAAGGTGCGGCGTGCACGAAGTCGGAGCCCGGTTTGCCCCGGGTGCGCACCTCGCGTGCACCTTCGCCGCGGTGGGCACCATGGCGTGCACGAAGTCGGAGCCCGGTTTGCCCCGGGTGCGCACCTCGCGTGCACCTTCGCCGGGGTGGGCACCTCGGCTGGGTTGCGCGCCCTGGTGCGCACCAAGGAGCGCTCCGAAGTGTGCTCCAAGGTGCGGCGTGCACGAAGTCGGAGCCCGGTTTGCCCCGGGTGCGCACCTCGCGTGCACCTTCGCCAGGGTGGGCACCTCGGTGCGCACACCTTCTCAATGTTTTCTTGCCTTTTCTGGAAATTGGTGAAGGCAGCGCATCAAAGGTGCGCACCTCGGTGTGCTCCGAGGTGCGAACCCGAGAGCGCTCCGAGGTGCCCACGAAGTCGAAAGTCGGGTTAATTGCATTGTTTTCCCCGGGTGCGCTCCGAGGTGCGCAACATCGGCGCGCACCAAGGAGGGCTCCGAAGTGTGCTCCAAGGTGCGCACGATGGCGTGCACCTCTGGTGCGCACGATTCGGAGCTCGGTTTGACCGGGGTGCGCACACCTTGGCTGGGTTGCGCACCTTTTGTGCGCTCCAAGGTGCGCACGAAGTCGGAGCTCGGTTTGCCCCGGGTGCGCACCTTCGCCAGGGTGCGCACCTTGATGCGCACGCCTTGGCTGGGCTGCGCACCTTGGTGGGCGCCATGGTGCGCACCTTTCGTGCGCTCCAAGGTGCGCACGAAGTCGGAGCTCGGTTTGCCCCGGGTGCGCACCTTGGTGGGCGCCATGGTGCACTCCGAGGTGCCCAAGATTGGTGCGCACCAAGGAGCGCTCCGAAGTGCGCTCCAAGGTGCGCGCGAAGTCGAAAGTTGGGTTAATTGTCCGGTTTGCCTCGGGTGCGCACCTTGCGTGCACCTTCGCCAGGGTGGGCGCCTTGGTGCGCACACCTTGGCTGGGCTGCGCACACCTTGGCACCCGCGTTTCCTTCATTTTAAATTTTTTTTTTTTACAATCTCTCAAGTGGGAAATTCTATAATCTCAACTTTTTTTGCCTTTTCAGGAAACTTTTGAATGGAGCGCATCATTGGTGCGCTCCGAAGTGTGCTCCAAAGCTCTCTCCAGCTGCGTGCACCTGCCCCGGCCGCGCACCCGGCCCCGCCCAGCTTCGCTCACCTGTCCCGGGCGTCTGGTGCGGAACCTTAGAGTAAGAAACATCACCGTGCACCTTGGCCAACGTGCGCGACTCGACCGAGCGCGCACTGGCCGAGGTGCACACCGATTTCACCTGGGTGCGCGCGCAGCACCTCGGGCGCACCGGGGTGCGCGCACAACGCCCGGGTTGCACCGTGGCCTGTGTGCTCGGGGCGCCTCGGGTGCGCGCTCGGTGTCGCCCCCCGCGCGCGCGGTAGTGCGGGCAGCGCACACCCGGCCCGGCCCGGCCCCGACGAGAACGCAAACGGGCAAAAGGTTTATTCAAATAGCATTGCGACGCCCGGCGAAAAACTAAAAAAGGGTGCAACACCGGGACTTCCCGGGAGGTCACCCATCCCAGTACTACTCCGGCCCAAGCGCGCTTAACTGCGGAGTTCTGATGGGATCCGGTGCACTAACGCTGGTATGATCGCACCCGTTATGAGCTTGTCGCAGTGTGTACTTAGCAAACCGCGACCCACGTGCGAATCCACCCCGGCCACCCACCCCCGTCGAGGTGCACACCCTCCCTCGCGAAGTGCGCCCCGTTCGCCAAGTGTGAGCCCTGCCCGGGTGCGCGCACCTTGCTAGGGCGTCGGGTGTGCACCCGGCCCGGCCTACGTGCGTGCACCTGGAGGGGGCGTCGTGTGCGTGCAGTGTCCCGTCTGCAACGCGGTGCCCACACACCACCTCGGGCGCAACGACCTGCGCTCACATGTGGGCCGAGTGCACCTTGGTGCATGTTCGGGGCGCCTCGGGTGCACGCTCGATCTTGCCCCGGTGCACCAAGGCGCTCGGTTTGCCCCGGGTGCGCACTTGGTGCAAGGTGGGCACCCAAAATAGGGATCAAGCACCAAAACACAAGTTTCGGGATGCAAAATGGGACCCAAGGACCACAAATGCGTTCCAAGACCCATGATGGGTCCACGAGAACAAAAATGTGTTCCGAGACTTAATAAACAAATATTGGGTTTTAGGAGAAGAAACATGCTCTGATGCCCAAAACGAGAATCGACCCCGAAAAGGCCACAGGCCAAAAGTGGGATGCGAGACAAAAAAAAATGGGACCCGAGGACCAAAATTGGGTTCCCAGGTCGAAGACAGGGCAACCGGACAAGAAACGACCTCTAAGGCTCGAAATGAGTCCCGACGACTAAAACTTGACAAGAAGCACCCATCAGGCACCCAACTCGACACCCATGGGATGCCGACCCACCCGGGCTTCCACCTAGCACACCTTGGCACCCACCCACCCTCGCACCCAACCTCGCACCCAACTTAGCACCTTTGAACCCACATTGGCACTCACCCTGACCCTGGCACCTTGGAACCCACATTGGCACTCACCTTGACCCTGGCACCCACCTTTGCACTCACCTTGGGACCCACCCTGGCTCCCACCTCGGCACCCACCCAGACACCCACCTTGGTTCCTTGGCACCCACCTTGGATCCTTGGCACCCACCCCGACACCCACCTTGGCACGCAACTTGGCTACTTGCCACCCACCTTGGCTCCTTGACGCCCACCCCGACAACCACCCCGTGACCTACCCTGGCTAGGGTTGGTGCACACCCACCCTGGTGCCCACCTTGGCACCCACCCTATGACCCACCTTGGCACGCACCTTAGTACCCACCCCGTTACCCACCCTAGGACCCACCCCGTGACCCACCTTGGCCAGGGTGGGTGCCTTGGTGCGCACAACTTGCCTGGGCTGCACACCAGGGCGGGCTCAAGATGGCACCCGCGTTCCGTTTTTTTCACTATCTTTCAAAACGGAAATTTTAAAATCTCATTTTTTTCTTTTTTTTGCCTTTTCTGGAAATTAGTGAAGGCAGCGCATCAAAGGTGCGCAATGCTGGTGCGAACCCGGGAGCGCTCCGATGTGTGCTCCAAGGTGCGGCGTGCACGAAGTCCGAGCCCGGTTTGCCCCGGGTGCGCACCTCGCGTGCACCTTCGCCGGGGTGAGCACCTTGGCTGGGTTGCGCGCCCTGGTGCGTACCAAGGAGCGCTCTGAAGTGTGCTCCAAGGTGCGGCGTGCACGAAGTCGGAGCCCGGTTTGCCCCGGGTGTGCACCTCGGGTGCGCACCTCGCGTGCACCTTCGCTGCGGTGGGCACCTTGGCTGGGTTGCGCGCCTTGGTGGGCACCATGCAGTGCACGAAGTCGGAGCCCGGTTTGCCCCGGGCGCGCACCTCCGCCAGGGTGGGCACCTTGGTGCGCACAACTTGCCTGGGCTGCGCATCAGGAAGGGCTCAAGATGGCACCCGCGTTCCGTTTTTTTCACTATCTTTCAGAACGGAAATTTTAAAATATCGTTTTTTTTTGCCTTTTCTGGAAATTAGTGAAGGCAGCGCATCAAAGGTGCGCAACGCTGGTGCGAACCTGGGAGCGCTCCGATGTGTGCTCCAAGGTGCGGCGTGCACGAAGTCGGAGCCCGGTTTGCCTCGGGTGCGCCCTGGTGGGCACCATGGTGCGCACCAAGGAGCGCTCCGAAGTGTGCTCCAAGGTGCGGCCTGCACGAAGTCGGAGCCCGGTTTGCCCCGGGTGTGCACCTCGGGTGGGCACCTTGGTGCGCATGCCTTGCCTGGGCTGCGCACCAGGGCGGGCTCAAGATGGCACCCGCGTTCCTTTTTTTTCACTATCTTTCAAAACGGAAATTTTAAAATCTCATTTTTTTTTGCCTTTTTCTGGAAATTAGTGAAGGCAGCGCATCAAAGGTGCGCACCTCGCTGCCCACCACGGTGCGCAACGCCGGTGGGCACCCGGGAGTGCTTCGAAGTGTGCTCCAAGGTGCTGCGTGCACGTTGTCGGAGCCCGGTTTGCCCCGGGTGCGCACCTCGCGTGCACCTTCGTCGGGGTGGGCACCTTGGCTTGGTTTGCCCCGGCTGCGCTCCGAAGCGGGGTTATTGGAGCGCCGCCTCTTTTTTTGTCGGAGCGTTTGGTGGGGTTTCTCGCATTGGCTCTTCCGAGGCCCGGTTGCCACCCTGGCGCGCACGAAGTCGGAAGTAGGGTTAATTGCCCGGGTGCGCACCTTTGCCAGGGTGGCACCTTACCTGGGCTGCGCACCAGGGCGGGCTCAAGATGGCACGCGCGTTCCGTTTTTTTCACTATCTTTCAAAACGGAAATTTTAAAATCTCCTTTTTTTTTTGCCTTTTCTGGAAATTAGTGAAGGCAGCGCATCAAAGGTGCGCACCTCGCTGCCCACCTTGGTGTGCTCTGAGGTGCGCACCCGGGAGCGCTACGAAGTGTGCTCCAAGGTGCGGCGTGCACGTTGTCGGAGCCCGGTTTGCCCCGGGTGCGCACCTCGCCTGCACCTTGGCCGGGGTGGGCACCTTGGCTGGGTTTGCCCAGGGTGCGCTCCGAAGCGGGGTTACTGGAGCGCCCCCTCTTTTTTTGTCAGAGAGTTTGGTGGGGTTTCTCGCATTGGCTCTTCCCAGGCCCGGTTGTTGGGTGCGCTCCCACCCTGGCGCGCGCGAAGTTGGAAGTTGGGTTAATTGCCCGGGCGCGCACCTTCGCCAGGGTGGGCACCTTGGTGCGCAAACCTTGGCTGGGCTGCGCACCAGGGCGGGCTCAAGATGGCACCAGCATTCCCTTTTTCTCACTATCTTTCAAAACGGAAATTTTAAAATCTCGTTTTTTTTTTGCCTTTTATGGAAATTAGTGAAGGCATCGCATCAAAGGTGCGCACCTCGCTGCCCACCTTGGTGTGCTCCGAGGTGCCCACCACGGTGCGCAACGCCGGTGCGAACCCGGGAGCGCCCCGATGTGTGCTCCAAGGTGCGGCGTGCACGAAGTCGGACCCCGGTTTGCCCCGGGTGCGCACCTCGCGTGCACCTTGGTGCGCACACCTTGGCTGGGTTGCGCGGCCTGGTGGGCACCATGGTGCGCACCAAGGAGCGCTCCGAAGTGTGCTCCAAGGTGCGGCGTGCACGAAGTCGGAGCCCGGTTTGCCCCGGGTGCGCACCTTCGCCGCGGTGGGCACCATGGCGTGCACGAAGTCGG
Organism: Cryptomeria japonica; assembly: GCF_030272615.1. NCBI lineage: Eukaryota > Viridiplantae > Streptophyta > Pinopsida > Cupressales > Cupressaceae > Cryptomeria > Cryptomeria japonica. The sequence continues at coordinate 4,474 of NW_026729966.1, read as the reverse complement.
AGCCCGGTTTGCCCCGGGTGCGCACCTCGCGTGCACCTTCGCCGGGGTGGGCACCTCGGCTGGGTTGCGCGCCCTGGTGCGCACCAAGGAGCGCTCTGAAGTGTGCTCCAAGGTGCGGCGTGCACGAAGTCGGAGCCCGGTTTGCCCCGGGTGTGCACCTCGCGTGCACCTTCGCTGCGGTGGGCACCTTGGCTGGGTTGCGCGCCTTGGTGGGCACCATGCAGTGCACGAAGTCGGAGCCCGGTTTGCCCCGGGCGCGCACCTCCGCCAGGGTGGGCACCTTGGTGCGCACAACTTGCCTGGGCTGCGCACCAGGAAGGGCTCAAGATGGCACCCGCGTTCCGTTTTTTTCACTATCTTTCAGAACGGAAATTTTAAAATATCGTTTTTTTTTGCCTTTTCTGGAAATTAGTGAAGGCAGCGCATCAAAGGTGCGCAACGCTGGTGCGAACCTGGGAGCGCTCCGATGTGTGCTCCAAGGTGCGGCGTGCACGAAGTCGGACCCCGGTTTGCCCCGGGTGCGCACCTCGCGTGCACCTTGGTGCGCACACCTTGGCTGGGTTGCGCGCCCTGGTGGGCACCATGGTGCGCACCAAGGAGCGCTCCGAAGTGTGCTCCAAGGTGCGGCGTGCACGAAGTCGGAGCCCGGTTTGCCCCGGGTGCGCACCTCGCGTGCACCTTCGCCGCGGTGGGCACCATGGCGTGCACGAAGTCGGAGCCCGGTTTGCCCCGGGTGCGCACCTCGCGTGCACCTTCGCCGGGGTGGGCACCTTAGTGTGCAGACCTTGGCTGGGTTGCGCGCCCTGGTGGGCACCATGGTGCGCACCAAGGAGCGCTCCGAAGTGTGCTCCAAGGTGCGGCCTGCACGAAGTCGGAGCCCGGTTTGCCCCGGGTGTGCACCTCGGGTGGGCACCTTGGTGCGCATGCCTTGCCTGGGCTGCGCACCAGGGCGGGCTCAAGATGGCACCCGCGTTCCTTTTTTTTCACTATCTTTCAAAACGGAAATTTTAAAATCTCATTTTTTTTTGCCTTTTTCTGGAAATTAGTGAAGGCAGCGCATCAAAGGTGCGCACCTCGCTGCCCACCACGGTGCGCAACGCCGGTGGGCACCCGGGAGTGCTTCGAAGTGTGCTCCAAGGTGCTGCGTGCACGTTGTCGGAGCCCGGTTTGCCCCGGGTGCGCACCTCGCGTGCACCTTCGTCGGGGTGGGCACCTTGGCTGGGTTTGCCCCGGCTGCGCTCCGAAGCGGGGTTATTGGAGCGCCGCCTCTTTTTTTGTCGGAGCGTTTGGTGGGGTTTCTCGCATTGGCTCTTCCGAGGCCCGGTTGCCACCCTGGCGCGCACGAAGTCGGAAGTAGGGTTAATTGCCCGGGTGCGCACCTTTGCCAGGGTGGGCACCTTACCTGGGCTGCGCACCAGGGCGGGCTCAAGATGGCACGCGCGTTCCGTTTTTTTCACTATCTTTCAAAACGGAAATTTTAAAATCTCCTTTTTTTTTTGCCTTTTCTGGAAATTAGTGAAGGCAGCGCATCAAAGGTGCGCACCTCGCTGCCCACCTTGGTGTGCTCTGAGGTGCGCACCCGGGAGCGCTACGAAGTGTGCTCCAAGGTGCGGCGTGCACGTTGTCGGAGCCCGGTTTGCCCCGGGTGCGCACCTCGCCTGCACCTTGGCCGGGGTGGGCACCTTGGCTGGGTTTGCCCAGGGTGCGCTCCGAAGCGGGGTTACTGGAGCGCCCCCTCTTTTTTTGTCAGAGCGTTTGGTGGGGTTTCTCGCATTGGCTCTTCCCAGGCCCGGTTGTTGGGTGCGCTCCCACCCTGGCGCGCGCGAAGTTGGAAGTTGGGTTAATTGCCCGGGCGCGCACCTTCGCCAGGGTGGGCACCTTGGTGCGCACACCTTGGCTGGGCTGCGCACCAGGGCGGGCTCAAGATGGCACCAGCATTCCCTTTTTCTCACTATCTTTCAAAACGGAAATTTTAAAATCTCGTTTTTTTTTTGCCTTTTATGGAAATTAGTGAAGGCATCGCATCAAAGGTGCGCACCTCGCTGCCCACCTTGGTGTGCTCCGAGGTGCCCACCACGGTGCGCAACGCCGGTGCGAACCCGGGAGCGCCCCGATGTGTGCTCCAAGGTGCGGCGTGCACGAAGTCGGACCCCGGTTTGCCCCGGGTGCGCACCTCGCGTGCACCTTGGTGCGCACACCTTGGCTGGGTTGCGCGGCCTGGTGGGCACCATGGTGCGCACCAAGGAGCGCTCCGAAGTGTGCTCCAAGGTGCGGCGTGCACGAAGTCGGAGCCCGGTTTGCCCCGGGTACGCACCTCGCGTGCACCTTCGCCGGGGTGGGCACCTCGGCTGGGTTGCGCGCCCTGGTGCGCACCAAGGAGCGCTCCGAAGTGTGCTCCAAGGTGCGGCGTGCACGAAGTCGGAGCCCGGTTTGCCCCGGGTGCGCACCTTCGCCGCGGTGCGCACCATGGCGTGCACGAAGTCGGAGCCCGGTTTGCCCCGGGTGCGCACCTCGCGTGCACCTTCGGCGGGGTTGCGCGCCCTGGTGGGCACCATGGTGCGCACCAAGGAGCGCTCCGAAGTGTGCTCCAAGGTGCGGCGTGCACGAAGTCGGAGCCCGGTTTGCCCCGGGTGCGCACCTCGCGTGCACCTTCGGCGGGGTTGCGCGCCCTGGTGGGCACCATGGTGCGCACCAAGGAGCGCTCCGAAGTGTGCTCCAAGGTGCGGCGTGCACGAAGTCGGAGCCCGGTTTGCCCCGGGTGCGCACCTCGCGTGCACCTTCGCCGCGGTGGGCACCATGGCGTGCACGAAGTCGGAGCCCGGTTTGCCCCGGGTGCGCACCTCGCGTGCACCTTCGCCGGGGTGGGCACCTCGGCTGGGTTGCGCGCCCTGGTGCGCACCAAGGAGCGCTCCGAAGTGTGCTCCAAGGTGCGGCGTGCACGAAGTCGGAGCCCGGTTTGCCCCGGGTGCGCACCTCGCGTGCACCTTCGCCAGGGTGGGCACCTCGGTGCGCACACCTTCTCAATGTTTTCTTGCCTTTTCTGGAAATTGGTGAAGGCAGCGCATCAAAGGTGCGCACCTCGGTGTGCTCCGAGGTGCGAACCCGAGAGCGCTCCGAGGTGCCCACGAAGTCGAAAGTCGGGTTAATTGCATTGTTTTCCCCGGGTGCGCTCCGAGGTGCGCAACATCGGCGCGCACCAAGGAGGGCTCCGAAGTGTGCTCCAAGGTGCGCACGATGGCGTGCACCTCTGGTGCGCACGATTCGGAGCTCGGTTTGACCGGGGTGCGCACACCTTGGCTGGGTTGCGCACCTTTTGTGCGCTCCAAGGTGCGCACGAAGTCGGAGCTCGGTTTGCCCCGGGTGCGCACCTTCGCCAGGGTGCGCACCTTGATGCGCACGCCTTGGCTGGGCTGCGCACCTTGGTGGGCGCCATGGTGCGCACCTTTCGTGCGCTCCAAGGTGCGCACGAAGTCGGAGCTCGGTTTGCCCCGGGTGCGCACCTTGGTGGGCGCCATGGTGCACTCCGAGGTGCCCAAGATTGGTGCGCACCAAGGAGCGCTCCGAAGTGCGCTCCAAGGTGCGCGCGAAGTCGAAAGTTGGGTTAATTGTCCGGTTTGCCTCGGGTGCGCACCTTGCGTGCACCTTCGCCAGGGTGGGCGCCTTGGTGCGCACACCTTGGCTGGGCTGCGCACACCTTGGCACCCGCGTTTCCTTCATTTTAAATTTTTTTTTTTTACAATCTCTCAAGTGGGAAATTCTATAATCTCAACTTTTTTTGCCTTTTCAGGAAACTTTTGAATGGAGCGCATCATTGGTGCGCTCCGAAGTGTGCTCCAAAGCTCTCTCCAGCTGCGTGCACCTGCCCCGGCCGCGCACCCGGCCCCGCCCAGCTTCGCTCACCTGTCCCGGGCGTCTGGTGCGGAACCTTAGAGTAAGAAACATCACCGTGCACCTTGGCCAACGTGCGCGACTCGACCGAGCGCGCACTGGCCGAGGTGCACACCGATTTCACCTGGGTGCGCGCGCAGCACCTCGGGCGCACCGGGGTGCGCGCACAACGCCCGGGTTGCACCGTGGCCTGTGTGCTCGGGGCGCCTCGGGTGCGCGCTCGGTGTCGCCCCCGCGCGCGCGGTAGTGCGGGCAGCGCACCCCGGCCCGGCCCGGCCCCGACGAGAACGCAAACGGGCAAAAGGTTTATTCAAATAGCATTGCGACGCCCGGCGAAAAACTAAAAAAGGGTGCAACACCGGGACTTCCCGGGAGGTCACCCATCCCAGTACTACTCCGGCCCAAGCGCGCTTAACTGCGGAGTTCTGATGGGATCCGGTGCACTAACGCTGGTATGATCGCACCCGTTATGAGCTTGTCGCAGTGTGTACTTAGCAAACCGCGACCCACGTGCGAATCCACCCCGGCCACCCACCCCCGTCGAGGTGCACACCCTCCCTCGCGAAGTGCGCCCCGTTCGCCAAGT
>NW_026729965.1:5000-28567 GCF_030272615.1 Cryptomeria japonica | reverse complement strand
CCGAAGTGTGCTCCAAGGTGCGGCGTGCACGAAGTCGGAGCCCGGTTTGCCCCGGGTGCGCACCTCGCGTGCACCTTCGCCGCGGTGGGCACCATGGCGTGCACGAAGTCGGAGCCCGGTTTGCCCCGGGTGCGCACCTCGCGTGCACCTTCGCCGGGGTGGGCACCTTGGTGTGCAGACCTTGGCTGGGTTGCGCGCCCTGGTGGGCACCATGGTGCGCACCAAGGAGCGCTCCGAAGTGTGCTCCAAGGTGCGGCCTGCACGAAGTCGGAGCCCGGTTTGCCCCGGGTGTGCACCTCGGGTGGGCACCTTGGTGCGCATGCCTTGCCTGGGCTGCGCACCAGGGCGGGCTCAAGATGGCACCCGCGTTCCTTTTTTTTCACTATCTTTCAAAACGGAAATTTTAAAATCTCATTTTTTTTTGCCTTTTTCTGGAAATTAGTGAAGGCAGCGCATCAAAGGTGCGCACCTCGCTGCCCACCACGGTGCGCAACGCCGGTGGGCACCCGGGAGTGCTTCGAAGTGTGCTCCAAGGTGCTGCGTGCACGTTGTCGGAGCCCGGTTTGCCCCGGGTGCGCACCTCGCGTGCACCTTCGTCGGGGTGGGCACCTTGGCTGGGTTTGCCCCGGCTGCGCTCCGAAGCGGGGTTATTGGAGCGCCGCCTCTTTTTTTGTCGGAGCGTTTGGTGGGGTTTCTCGCATTGGCTCTTCCGAGGCCCGGTTGCCACCCTGGCGCGCACGAAGTCGGAAGTAGGGTTAATTGCCCGGGTGCGCACCTTTGCCAGGGTGGGCACCTTACCTGGGCTGCGCACCAGGGCGGGCTCAAGATGGCACGCGCGTTCCGTTTTTTTCACTATCTTTCAAAACGGAAATTTTAAAATCTCCTTTTTTTTTTGCCTTTTCTGGAAATTAGTGAAGGCAGCGCATCAAAGGTGCGCACCTCGCTGCCCACCTTGGTGTGCTCTGAGGTGCGCACCCGGGAGCGCTACGAAGTGTGCTCCAAGGTGCGGCGTGCACGTTGTCGGAGCCCGGTTTGCCCCGGGTGCGCACCTCGCCTGCACCTTGGCCGGGGTGGGCACCTTGGCTGGGTTTGCCCAGGGTGCGCTCCGAAGCGGGGTTACTGGAGCGCCCCCTCTTTTTTTGTCAGAGCGTTTGGTGGGGTTTCTCGCATTGGCTCTTCCCAGGCCCGGTTGTTGGGTGCGCTCCCACCCTGGCGCGCGCGAAGTTGGAAGTTGGGTTAATTGCCCGGGCGCGCACCTTCGCCAGGGTGGGCACCTTGGTGCGCACACCTTGGCTGGGCTGCGCACCAGGGCGGGCTCAAGATGGCACCAGCATTCCCTTTTTCTCACTATCTTTCAAAACGGAAATTTTAAAATCTCGTTTTTTTTTTGCCTTTTATGGAAATTAGTGAAGGCATCGCATCAAAGGTGCGCACCTCGCTGCCCACCTTGGTGTGCTCCGAGGTGCCCACCACGGTGCGCAACGCCGGTGCGAACCCGGGAGCGCCCCGATGTGTGCTCCAAGGTGCGGCGTGCACGAAGTCGGACCCCGGTTTGCCCCGGGTGCGCACCTCGCGTGCACCTTGGTGCGCACACCTTGGCTGGGTTGCGCGGCCTGGTGGGCACCATGGTGCGCACCAAGGAGCGCTCCGAAGTGTGCTCCAAGGTGCGGCGTGCACGAAGTCGGAGCCCGGTTTGCCCCGGGTACGCACCTTCGCCGGGGGTGGGCACCTCGGCTGGGTTGCGCGCCCTGGTGCGCACCAAGGAGCGCTCCGAAGTGTGCTCCAAGGTGCGGCGTGCACGAAGTCGGAGCCCGGTTTGCCCCGGGTGCGCACCTCGCGTGCACCTTCGGCGGGGTTGCGCGCCCTGGTGGGCACCATGGTGCGCACCAAGGAGCGCTCCGAAGTGTGCTCCAAGGTGCGGCGTGCACGAAGTCGGAGCCCGGTTTGCCCCGGGTGCGCACCTCGCGTGCACCTTCGGCGGGGTTGCGCGCCCTGGTGGGCACCATGGTGCGCACCAAGGAGCGCTCCGAAGTGTGCTCCAAGGTGCGGCGTGCACGAAGTCGGAGCCCGGTTTGCCCCGGGTGCGCACCTCGCGTGCACCTTCGCCGCGGTGGGCACCATGGCGTGCACGAAGTCGGAGCCCGGTTTGCCCCGGGTGCGCACCTCGCGTGCACCTTCGCCGGGGTGGGCACCTCGGCTGGGTTGCGCGCCCTGGTGCGCACCAAGGAGCGCTCCGAAGTGTGCTCCAAGGTGCGGCGTGCACGAAGTCGGAGCCCGGTTTGCCCCGGGTGCGCACCTCGCGTGCACCTTCGCCAGGGTGGGCACCTCGGTGCGCACACCTTCTCAATGTTTTCTTGCCTTTTCTGGAAATTGGTGAAGGCAGCGCATCAAAGGTGCGCACCTCGGTGTGCTCCGAGGTGCGAACCCGAGAGCGCTCCGAGGTGCCCACGAAGTCGAAAGTCGGGTTAATTGCATTGTTTTCCCCGGGTGCGCTCCGAGGTGCGCAACATCGGCGCGCACCAAGGAGGGCTCCGAAGTGTGCTCCAAGGTGCGCACGATGGCGTGCACCTCTGGTGCGCACGATTCGGAGCTCGGTTTGACCGGGGTGCGCACACCTTGGCTGGGTTGCGCACCTTTTGTGCGCTCCAAGGTGCGCACGAAGTCGGAGCTCGGTTTGCCCCGGGTGCGCACCTTCGCCAGGGTGCGCACCTTGATGCGCACGCCTTGGCTGGGCTGCGCACCTTGGTGGGCGCCATGGTGCGCACCTTTCGTGCGCTCCAAGGTGCGCACGAAGTCGGAGCTCGGTTTGCCCCGGGTGCGCACCTTGGTGGGCGCCATGGTGCACTCCGAGGTGCCCAAGATTGGTGCGCACCAAGGAGCGCTCCGAAGTGCGCTCCAAGGTGCGCGCGAAGTCGAAAGTTGGGTTAATTGTCCGGTTTGCCTCGGGTGCGCACCTTGCGTGCACCTTCGCCAGGGTGGGCGCCTTGGTGCGCACACCTTGGCTGGGCTGCGCACACCTTGGCACCCGCGTTTCCTTCATTTTAAATTTTTTTTTTTTACAATCTCTCAAGTGGGAAATTCTATAATCTCAACTTTTTTTGCCTTTTCAGGAAACTTTTGAATGGAGCGCATCATTGGTGCGCTCCGAAGTGTGCTCCAAAGCTCTCTCCAGCTGCGTGCACCTGCCCCGGCCGCGCACCCGGCCCCGCCCAGCTTCGCTCACCTGTCCCGGGCGTCTGGTGCGGAACCTTAGAGTAAGAAACATCACCGTGCACCTTGGCCAACGTGCGCGACTCGACCGAGCGCGCACTGGCCGAGGTGCACACCGATTTCACCTGGGTGCGCGCGCAGCACCTCGGGCGCACCGGGGTGCGCGCACAACGCCCGGGTTGCACCGTGGCCTGTGTGCTCGGGGCGCCTCGGGTGCGCGCTCGGTGTCGCCCCCGCGCGCGCGGTAGTGCGGGCAGCGCACCCCGGCCCGGCCCGGCCCCGACGAGAACGCAAACGGGCAAAAGGTTTATTCAAATAGCATTGCGATGCCCGGCGAAAAACTAAAAAAGGGTGCAACACCGGGACTTCCCGGGAGGTCACCCATCCCAGTACTACTTCGGCCCAAGCGCGCTTAACTGCGGAGTTCTGATGGGATCCGGTGCACTAACGCTGGTATGATCGCACCCGTTATGAGCTTGTCGCAGTGTGTACTTAGCAAACCGCGACCCACGTGCGAATCCACCCCGGCCACCCACCCCCGTCGAGGTGCACACCCTCCCTCGCGAAGTGCGCCCCGTTCGCCAAGTGTGAGCCCTGCCCGGGTGCGCGCACCTTGCTAGGGCGTCGGGTGTGCACCCGGCCCGGCCTACGTGCGTGCACCTGTAGGGGGCGTCGTGTGCGTGCAGTGTCCCGTCTGCAACGCGGTGCCCACACACCACCTCGGGCGCAACGACCTGCGCTCACATGTGGGCCGAGTGCACCTTGGTGCATGTTCGGGGCGCCTCGGGTGCACGCTCGATCTTGCCCCGGTGCACCAAGGCGCTCGGTTTGCCCCGGGTGCGCACTTGGTGCAAGGTGGGCACCCAAAATAGGGATCAAGCACCAAAACACAAGTTTCGGGATGCAAAATGGGACCCAAGGACCACAAATGCGTTCCAAGACCCATGATGGGTCCACGAGAACAAAAATGTGTTCCGAGACTTAATAAACAAATATTGGGTTTTAGGAGAAGAAACATGCTCTGATGCCCAAAACGAGAATCGACCCCGAAAAGGCCACAGGCCAAAAGTGGGATGCGAGACAAAAAAAAATGGGACCCGAGGACCAAAATTGGGTTCCCAGGTCGAAGACAGGGCAACCGGACAAGAAACGACCTCTAAGGCTCGAAATGAGTCCCGACGACTAAAACTTGACAAGAAGCACCCATCAGGCACCCAACTCGACACCCATGGGATGCCGACCCACCCGGGCTTCCACCTAGCACACCTTGGCACCCACCCACCCTCGCACCCAACCTCGCACCCAACTTAGCACCTTTGAACCCACATTGGCACTCACCCTGACCCTGGCACCTTGGAACCCACATTGGCACTCACCTTGACCCTGGCACCCACCTTTGCACTCACCTTGGGACCCACCCTGGCTCCCACCTCGGCACCCACCCAGACACCCACCTTGGTTCCTTGGCACCCACCTTGGATCCTTGGCACCCACCCCGACACCCACCTTGGCACGCAACTTGGCTACTTGCCACCCACCTTGGCTCCTTGACGCCCACCCCGACAACCACCCCGTGACCTACCCTGGCTAGGGTTGGTGCACACCCACCCTGGTGCCCACCTTGGCACCCACCCTATGACCCACCTTGGCACGCACCTTAGTACCCACCCCGTTACCCACCCTAGGACCCACCCCGTGACCCACCTTGGCCAGGGTGGGTGCCTTGGTGCGCACAACTTGCCTGGGCTGCACACCAGGGCGGGCTCAAGATGGCACCCGCGTTCCGTTTTTTTCACTATCTTTCAAAACGGAAATTTTAAAATCTCATTTTTTTCTTTTTTTTGCCTTTTCTGGAAATTAGTGAAGGCAGCGCATCAAAGGTGCGCAATGCTGGTGCGAACCCGGGAGCGCTCCGATGTGTGCTCCAAGGTGCGGCGTGCACGAAGTCCGAGCCCGGTTTGCCCCGGGTGCGCACCTCGCGTGCACCTTCGCCGGGGTGAGCACCTTGGCTGGGTTGCGCGCCCTGGTGCGTACCAAGGAGCGCTCTGAAGTGTGCTCCAAGGTGCGGCGTGCACGAAGTCGGAGCCCGGTTTGCCCCGGGTGTGCACCTCGGGTGCGCACCTCGCGTGCACCTTCGCTGCGGTGGGCACCTTGGCTGGGTTGCGCGCCTTGGTGGGCACCATGCAGTGCACGAAGTCGGAGCCCGGTTTGCCCCGGGCGCGCACCTCCGCCAGGGTGGGCACCTTGGTGCGCACAACTTGCCTGGGCTGCGCATCAGGAAGGGCTCAAGATGGCACCCGCGTTCCGTTTTTTTCACTATCTTTCAGAACGGAAATTTTAAAATATCGTTTTTTTTTGCCTTTTCTGGAAATTAGTGAAGGCAGCGCATCAAAGGTGCGCAACGCTGGTGCGAACCTGGGAGCGCTCCGATGTGTGCTCCAAGGTGCGGCGTGCACGAAGTCGGAGCCCGGTTTGCCTCGGGTGCGCCCTGGTGGGCACCATGGTGCGCACCAAGGAGCGCTCCGAAGTGTGCTCCAAGGTGCGGCCTGCACGAAGTCGGAGCCCGGTTTGCCCCGGGTGTGCACCTCGGGTGGGCACCTTGGTGCGCATGCCTTGCCTGGGCTGCGCACCAGGGCGGGCTCAAGATGGCACCCGCGTTCCTTTTTTTTCACTATCTTTCAAAACGGAAATTTTAAAATCTCATTTTTTTTTGCCTTTTTCTGGAAATTAGTGAAGGCAGCGCATCAAAGGTGCGCACCTCGCTGCCCACCACGGTGCGCAACGCCGGTGGGCACCCGGGAGTGCTTCGAAGTGTGCTCCAAGGTGCTGCGTGCACGTTGTCGGAGCCCGGTTTGCCCCGGGTGCGCACCTCGCGTGCACCTTCGTCGGGGTGGGCACCTTGGCTTGGTTTGCCCCGGCTGCGCTCCGAAGCGGGGTTATTGGAGCGCCGCCTCTTTTTTTGTCGGAGCGTTTGGTGGGGTTTCTCGCATTGGCTCTTCCGAGGCCCGGTTGCCACCCTGGCGCGCACGAAGTCGGAAGTAGGGTTAATTGCCCGGGTGCGCACCTTTGCCAGGGTGGCACCTTACCTGGGCTGCGCACCAGGGCGGGCTCAAGATGGCACGCGCGTTCCGTTTTTTTCACTATCTTTCAAAACGGAAATTTTAAAATCTCCTTTTTTTTTTGCCTTTTCTGGAAATTAGTGAAGGCAGCGCATCAAAGGTGCGCACCTCGCTGCCCACCTTGGTGTGCTCTGAGGTGCGCACCCGGGAGCGCTACGAAGTGTGCTCCAAGGTGCGGCGTGCACGTTGTCGGAGCCCGGTTTGCCCCGGGTGCGCACCTCGCCTGCACCTTGGCCGGGGTGGGCACCTTGGCTGGGTTTGCCCAGGGTGCGCTCCGAAGCGGGGTTACTGGAGCGCCCCCTCTTTTTTTGTCAGAGAGTTTGGTGGGGTTTCTCGCATTGGCTCTTCCCAGGCCCGGTTGTTGGGTGCGCTCCCACCCTGGCGCGCGCGAAGTTGGAAGTTGGGTTAATTGCCCGGGCGCGCACCTTCGCCAGGGTGGGCACCTTGGTGCGCAAACCTTGGCTGGGCTGCGCACCAGGGCGGGCTCAAGATGGCACCAGCATTCCCTTTTTCTCACTATCTTTCAAAACGGAAATTTTAAAATCTCGTTTTTTTTTTGCCTTTTATGGAAATTAGTGAAGGCATCGCATCAAAGGTGCGCACCTCGCTGCCCACCTTGGTGTGCTCCGAGGTGCCCACCACGGTGCGCAACGCCGGTGCGAACCCGGGAGCGCCCCGATGTGTGCTCCAAGGTGCGGCGTGCACGAAGTCGGACCCCGGTTTGCCCCGGGTGCGCACCTCGCGTGCACCTTGGTGCGCACACCTTGGCTGGGTTGCGCGGCCTGGTGGGCACCATGGTGCGCACCAAGGAGCGCTCCGAAGTGTGCTCCAAGGTGCGGCGTGCACGAAGTCGGAGCCCGGTTTGCCCCGGGTGCGCACCTTCGCCGCGGTGGGCACCATGGCGTGCACGAAGTCGGAGCCCGGTTTGCCCCGGGTGCGCACCTCGCGTGCACCTTCGCCGGGGTGGGCACCTCGGCTGGGTTGCGCGCCCTGGTGCGCACCAAGGAGCGCTCTGAAGTGTGCTCCAAGGTGCGGCGTGCACGAAGTCGGAGCCCGGTTTGCCCCGGGTGTGCACCTCGGGTGCGCACCTCGCGTGCACCTTCGCTGCGGTGGGCACCTTGGCTGGGTTGCGCGCCTTGGTGGGCACCATGCAGTGCACGAAGTCGGAGCCCGGATTGCCCCGGGCGCGCACCTCCGCCAGGGTGGGCACCTTGGTGCGCACAACTTGCCTGGGCTGCGCACCAGGAAGGGCTCAAGATGGCACCCGCGTTCCGTTTTTTTCACTATCTTTCAGAACGGAAATTTTAAAATCTCGTTTTTTTTTGCCTTTTCTTGAAATTAGTGAAGGCAGCGCATCAAAGGTGCGCAACGCTGGTGCGAACCTGGGAGCGCTCCGATGTGTGCTCCAAGGTGCGGCGTGCACGAAGTCGGACCCCGGTTTGCCCCGGGTGCGCACCTCGCGTGCACCTTGGTGCGCACACCTTGGCTGGGTTGCGCGCCCTGGTGGGCACCATGGTGCGCACCAAGGAGCGCTCCGAAGTGTGCTCCAAGGTGCGGCGTGCACGAAGTCGGAGCCCGGTTTGCCCCGGGTGCGCACCTCGCGTGCACCTTCGCCGCGGTGGGCACCATGGCGTGCACGAAGTCGGAGCCCGGTTTGCCCCGGGTGCGCACCTCGCGTGCACCTTCGCCGGGGTGGGCACCTTGGTGTGCAGACCTTGGCTGGGTTGCGCGCCCTGGTGGGCACCATGGTGCGCACCAAGGAGCGCTCCGAAGTGTGCTCCAAGGTGCGGCCTGCACGAAGTCGGAGCCCGGTTTGCCCCGGGTGTGCACCTCGGGTGGGCACCTTGGTGCGCATGCCTTGCCTGGGCTGCGCACCAGGGCGGGCTCAAGATGGCACCCGCGTTCCTTTTTTTTCACTATCTTTCAAAACGGAAATTTTAAAATCTCATTTTTTTTTGCCTTTTTCTGGAAATTAGTGAAGGCAGCGCATCAAAGGTGCGCACCTCGCTGCCCACCACGGTGCGCAACGCCGGTGGGCACCCGGGAGTGCTTCGAAGTGTGCTCCAAGGTGCTGCGTGCACGTTGTCGGAGCCCGGTTTGCCCCGGGTGCGCACCTCGCGTGCACCTTCGTCGGGGTGGGCACCTTGGCTGGGTTTGCCCCGGCTGCGCTCCGAAGCGGGGTTATTGGAGCGCCGCCTCTTTTTTTGTCGGAGCGTTTGGTGGGGTTTCTCGCATTGGCTCTTCCGAGGCCCGGTTGCCACCCTGGCGCGCACGAAGTCGGAAGTAGGGTTAATTGCCCGGGTGCGCACCTTTGCCAGGGTGGGCACCTTACCTGGGCTGCGCACCAGGGCGGGCTCAAGATGGCACGCGCGTTCCGTTTTTTTCACTATCTTTCAAAACGGAAATTTTAAAATCTCCTTTTTTTTTTGCCTTTTCTGGAAATTAGTGAAGGCAGCGCATCAAAGGTGCGCACCTCGCTGCCCACCTTGGTGTGCTCTGAGGTGCGCACCCGGGAGCGCTACGAAGTGTGCTCCAAGGTGCGGCGTGCACGTTGTCGGAGCCCGGTTTGCCCCGGGTGCGCACCTCGCCTGCACCTTGGCCGGGGTGGGCACCTTGGCTGGGTTTGCCCAGGGTGCGCTCCGAAGCGGGGTTACTGGAGCGCCCCCTCTTTTTTTGTCAGAGCGTTTGGTGGGGTTTCTCGCATTGGCTCTTCCCAGGCCCGGTTGTTGGGTGCGCTCCCACCCTGGCGCGCGCGAAGTTGGAAGTTGGATTAATTGCCCGGGCGCGCACCTTCGCCAGGGTGGGCACCTTGGTGCGCACACCTTGGCTGGGCTGCGCACCAGGGCGGGCTCAAGATGGCACCAGCATTCCCTTTTTCTCACTATCTTTCAAAACGGAAATTTTAAAATCTCGTTTTTTTTTTGCCTTTTATGGAAATTAGTGAAGGCATCGCATCAAAGGTGCGCACCTCGCTGCCCACCTTGGTGTGCTCCGAGGTGCCCACCACGGTGCGCAACGCCGGTGCGAACCCGGGAGCGCCCCGATGTGTGCTCCAAGGTGCGGCGTGCACGAAGTCGGACCCCGGTTTGCCCCGGGTGCGCACCTCGCGTGCACCTTGGTGCGCACACCTTGGCTGGGTTGCGCGGCCTGGTGGGCACCATGGTGCGCACCAAGGAGCGCTCCGAAGTGTGCTCCAAGGTGCGGCGTGCACGAAGTCGGAGCCCGGTTTGCCCCGGGTACGCACCTCGCGTGCACCTTCGCCGGGGTGGGCACCTCGGCTGGGTTGCGCGCCCTGGTGCGCACCAAGGAGCGCTCCGAAGTGTGCTCCAAGGTGCGGCGTGCACGAAGTCGGAGCCCGGTTTGCCCCGGGTGCGCACCTTCGCCGCGGTGCGCACCATGGCGTGCACGAAGTCGGAGCCCGGTTTGCCCCGGGTGCGCACCTCGCGTGCACCTTCGGCGGGGTTGCGCGCCCTGGTGGGCACCATGGTGCGCACCAAGGAGCGCTCCGAAGTGTGCTCCAAGGTGCGGCGTGCACGAAGTCGGAGCCCGGTTTGCCCCGGGTGCGCACCTCGCGTGCACCTTCGGCGGGGTTGCGCGCCCTGGTGGGCACCATGGTGCGCACCAAGGAGCGCTCCGAAGTGTGCTCCAAGGTGCGGCGTGCACGAAGTCGGAGCCCGGTTTGCCCCGGGTGCGCACCTCGCGTGCACCTTCGCCGCGGTGGGCACCATGGCGTGCACGAAGTCGGAGCCCGGTTTGCCCCGGGTGCGCACCTCGCGTGCACCTTCGCCGGGGTGGGCACCTCGGCTGGGTTGCGCGCCCTGGTGCGCACCAAGGAGCGCTCCGAAGTGTGCTCCAAGGTGCGGCGTGCACGAAGTCGGAGCCCGGTTTGCCCCGGGTGCGCACCTCGCGTGCACCTTCGCCAGGGTGGGCACCTCGGTGCGCACACCTTCTCAATGTTTTCTTGCCTTTTCTGGAAATTGGTGAAGGCAGCGCATCAAAGGTGCGCACCTCGGTGTGCTCCGAGGTGCGAACCCGAGAGCGCTCCGAGGTGCCCACGAAGTCGAAAGTCGGGTTAATTGCATTGTTTTCCCCGGGTGCGCTCCGAGGTGCGCAACATCGGCGCGCACCAAGGAGGGCTCCGAAGTGTGCTCCAAGGTGCGCACGATGGCGTGCACCTCTGGTGCGCACGATTCGGAGCTCGGTTTGACCGGGGTGCGCACACCTTGGCTGGGTTGCGCACCTTTTGTGCGCTCCAAGGTGCGCACGAAGTCGGAGCTCGGTTTGCCCCGGGTGCGCACCTTCGCCAGGGTGCGCACCTTGATGCGCACGCCTTGGCTGGGCTGCGCACCTTGGTGGGCGCCATGGTGCGCACCTTTCGTGCGCTCCAAGGTGCGCACGAAGTCGGAGCTCGGTTTGCCCCGGGTGCGCACCTTGGTGGGCGCCATGGTGCACTCCGAGGTGCCCAAGATTGGTGCGCACCAAGGAGCGCTCCGAAGTGCGCTCCAAGGTGCGCGCGAAGTCGAAAGTTGGGTTAATTGTCCGGTTTGCCTCGGGTGCGCACCTTGCGTGCACCTTCGCCAGGGTGGGCGCCTTGGTGCGCACACCTTGGCTGGGCTGCGCACACCTTGGCACCCGCGTTTCCTTCATTTTAAATTTTTTTTTTTTACAATCTCTCAAGTGGGAAATTCTATAATCTCAACTTTTTTTGCCTTTTCAGGAAACTTTTGAATGGAGCGCATCATTGGTGCGCTCCGAAGTGTGCTCCAAAGCTCTCTCCAGCTGCGTGCACCTGCCCCGGCCGCGCACCCGGCCCCGCCCAGCTTCGCTCACCTGTCCCGGGCGTCTGGTGCGGAACCTTAGAGTAAGAAACATCACCGTGCACCTTGGCCAACGTGCGCGACTCGACCGAGCGCGCACTGGCCGAGGTGCACACCGATTTCACCTGGGTGCGCGCGCAGCACCTCGGGCGCACCGGGGTGCGCGCACAACGCCCGGGTTGCACCGTGGCCTGTGTGCTCGGGGCGCCTCGGGTGCGCGCTCGGTGTCGCCCCCGCGCGCGCGGTAGTGCGGGCAGCGCACCCCGGCCCGGCCCGGCCCCGACGAGAACGCAAACGGGCAAAAGGTTTATTCAAATAGCATTGCGACGCCCGGCGAAAAACTAAAAAAGGGTGCAACACCGGGACTTCCCGGGAGGTCACCCATCCCAGTACTACTTCGGCCCAAGCGCGCTTAACTGCGGAGTTCTGATGGGATCCGGTGCACTAATGCTGGTATGATCGCACCCGTTATGAGCTTGTCGCAGTGTGTACTTAGCAAACCGCGACCCACGTGCGAATCCACCCCGGCCACCCACCCCCGTCGAGGTGCACACCCTCCCTCGCGAAGTGCGCCCCGTTCGCCAAGTGTGAGCCCTGCCCGGGTGCGCGCACCTTGCTAGGGCGTCGGGTGTGCACCCGGCCCGGCCTACGTGCGTGCACCTGGAGGGGGCGTCGTGTGCGTGCAGTGTCCCGTCTGCAACGCGGTGCCCACACACCACCTCGGGCGCAACGACCTGCGCTCACATGTGGGCCGAGTGCACCTTGGTGCATGTTCGGGGCGCCTCGGGTGCACGCTCGATCTTGCCCCGGTGCACCAAGGCGCTCGGTTTGCCCCGGGTGCGCACTTGGTGCAAGGTGGGCACCCAAAATAGGGATCAAGCACCAAAACACAAGTTTCGGGATGCAAAATGGGACCCAAGGACCACAAATGCGTTCCAAGACCCATGATGGGTCCACGAGAACAAAAATGTGTTCCGAGACTTAATAAACAAATATTGGGTTTTAGGAGAAGAAACATGCTCTGATGCCCAAAACGAGAATCGACCCCGAAAAGGCCACAGGCCAAAAGTGGGATGCGAGACAAAAAAAAATGGGACCCGAGGACCAAAATTGGGTTCCCAGGTCGAAGACAGGGCAACCGGACAAGAAACGACCTCTAAGGCTCGAAATGAGTCCCGACGACTAAAACTTGACAAGAAGCACCCATCAGGCACCCAACTCGACACCCATGGGATGCCGACCCACCCGGGCTTCCACCTAGCACACCTTGGCACCCACCCACCCTCGCACCCAACCTCGCACCCAACTTAGCACCTTTGAACCCACATTGGCACTCACCCTGACCCTGGCACCTTGGAACCCACATTGGCACTCACCTTGACCCTGGCACCCACCTTTGCACTCACCTTGGGACCCACCCTGGCTCCCACCTCGGCACCCACCCAGACACCCACCTTGGTTCCTTGGCACCCACCTTGGATCCTTGGCACCCACCCCGACACCCACCTTGGCACGCAACTTGGCTACTTGCCACCCACCTTGGCTCCTTGACGCCCACCCCGACAACCACCCCGTGACCTACCCTGGCTAGGGTTGGTGCACACCCACCCTGGTGCCCACCTTGGCACCCACCCTATGACCCACCTTGGCACGCACCTTAGTACCCACCCCGTTACCCACCCTAGGACCCACCCCGTGACCCACCTTGGCCAGGGTGGGTGCACCCACCCTGGTGCCCACCTTGGCACCCACCCATCCTAGCACCCAGCCTGTGACCGGGCTTGGAACCCAACCTTGCACCCGCACCCGTCTTGGCCAGTGTGGGTGCGCACCCATCCTGGCACCCACGTTGTGACACACCCTTTAACCCACGCACCCTAGCACCCACGTTGGCACCCACCTTGGAACCCAACCTAGCAACTTGGCACCCACCCCGTGACCCACCTTGGCATCCACCATAGCAGTCGCCGACTTGGCACCCACCTCGGCACCCACCTTGACACTTGTGGACCCACCTTGCCACTCACCCTAGCATCGACCCATCCTAGCACCCACCCTGGCACCTTTGCACCCTAGCACTCACCCATCCTAGCACCTAACCTGTGACCCACCTTGACACTCACCCTCGCACCCACCTTGGAACCCAACCTAGCACCCACCCACCCTGACACCAACCCTAGCACCTACCCACCCTTGCACCCACCCTGTGACCCATCTTGGCACCCACCCATCCTACCACTCAACCTATCACCCACCTTCTCACCCACCTTGGCATCCACCTTAGCACCCACCCACACTGGCACCTTGGCACCCACCTCGGGCAAGGTGGGTGCACACCCACCCTGGCACCCAATTTAGAACCCACCGAGCATGTTACCCACCTTGGCACCCACATTGCAGCCCACCCTAGTACCCACCCTATGACCCACATTGGCATCCACACCCTAGCACCCAGGCACCTCGACACCCGCCTTGACACCCACCCTAGCACTGAACCTGTGACCCACCTTGGAACTCACCCTAGAACCCACCCACCCTGTGAACCACCTTGGCATCCACCTTAGCACCCACCCACCTTGGCACCCACTCTAGCACTCACCCATCCTAACACCCAACTTGTTACCCACCTTGGCACCCGCCCTCGCGTCCACCTTGAAACCCACCCTAGCACCCACCCACGCAGGAGCCCACCTTGGCACCCAACCTAACACCCACGCATCCTGGCACCCAACTTGTGACCCACCTTGGAACCCACCCTAGTACCCACCTTTGAACCCACTATATCACCAACCCACCTTGGCACCCACCCTATGACCCTCTTTGGAATCCACCCTAGCACGCACCCACCCTGGCACCCACCATGGAGCGCACCCTAGCACCCACCCACCTCGGCACGCACCTCAACACCCACCTTGGTGTGCGCACTGCGCCAACCTCTCAAAGACCCTATGTGGTGCGCTCCAAAGTGTACACCTTTGGTGCGCTCCAAGGTGCGCACCTTTGGTGCACACCGAGGTGCACACCAAAGTGTGCACCGAGGTGAGCACCAAAGTGCACTCCAGGGTGCACACCAAGGCGTGCACCTTTGGTGCGGTCAATGCAAACGAATTCGGAAGTTGGGGTCGATGTCCTAATCGCTGCTGCAGACTACACGTATGAGAATCGGACAAATAGCTTTATATAGGGGAGGTGTTGCGTTTGATGGGTCGACTCCCCTGGTTGTGTGCACTGCACCAACTTCAAAGACCCTGTCTTGTTTAAGAAGTCAAAAGTTGGGGTGGATGTCCTAATCATTGCTGCAGTCTACGCATGTATGAGAATCAGACAAATAGCTTATATAGGGGAGGTGTTGCATTCGGTGGGTTGACTCCCCTGGTTGTGCGCACTGCGCCAACCTCAAAGACCCCGCATAGCAGAAGAAGTCGGAAGTCGGATTTTGGTGAGCACCAAGGCGTGCACCTTTGGTGCGGTCAACGCAGACGAATTCAGAAGTTGGGGTGGATGTCCTAATCGTTGTTGCAGGCTACACATGTATGAGAATCAGACAAATAGCTTATATAGGGGAGGTGTTGGGTTTGATGGGTCAACTCCCTTGGTTGTGCGCATTACGCCAACCTCAAAGACCTTGTTTTCGTTAAGAAGTCAAAAGTTGGGGTCAATGTCCTAATGGCTCCTGCAGGCTACACATGTATGAGAATCGGACAAATAGCTTATATAGGGGAGGTGTTGGGTTTGATGGGTCGACTCCCCTGGTTGTGCGCATTACGTCAACCTCAAAGACCTTGTTTTCGTTAAGAAGTCAAAAGTTGGGGTCGATGTCCTAATTGCTCCTGTAGACTACACATGTATGAGAATCAGACAAATAGCTTATATAGGGGAGGTGTTGGGTTTGATGGGTTGACTCCCCTAGTTGTTCGCATTACACCAACCTCAAAGACCTTGTTTTCGTTTAGAAGCCGAAAGTTGGGGTCGATGTCCTAATTGCTCCTGCAGGCTACGCATGTATGAGAATCAGACAAATAGCTTATATAGGGGAGGTGTTGGGTTTGATGGGTCGACTCCCCTGGTTGTGCGCATTGCGCCAACCTCAAAGACCCTGCATTGCGGATGAAGTCGAAAGTCAGAGTTTGGTGTGCTACAAGGTGTGGTCGAAGGTGCTCACCTAGGTGTGCACCTTTGGAGCACAGGAAAAGTGCCCTCCAAAAGTGCGCACCTTTGGAGTGCACAAAAGTGCCCTCCAAAAGTGCGCACCTTTGGAGCGCAGAAAAGTGCCCTCCAAAAAGTGCCCTCCAAAAGTGCGCACCTTTGGAGCGCAGAAAAGTGCCCTCCAAAAAGTGCCCTCCAAAAGTGCGCACCTTTGGAGCGCAGAAAAGTGCCCTCCAAAAAGTGCCCTCCAAAAGTGCGCACCTTTGGAGCGCAGAAAAGTGCCCTCCAAAAAGTGCCCTCCAAAAGTGCGCACCTTTGGAGCGCAGAAAAGTGCCCTCCAAAAAGTGCC
Source organism: Cryptomeria japonica (assembly GCF_030272615.1). Taxonomy (NCBI): domain Eukaryota; kingdom Viridiplantae; phylum Streptophyta; class Pinopsida; order Cupressales; family Cupressaceae; genus Cryptomeria; species Cryptomeria japonica. The sequence goes on along the minus strand of NW_026729965.1, from coordinate 12,926 downwards.
CTCCAAAAGTGCGCACCTTTGGAGCGCAGAAAAGTGCCCTCCAAAAAGTGCCCTCCAAAAGTGCGCACCTTTGGAGCGCAGAAAAGTGCCCTCCAAAAAGTGCCCTCCAAAAGTGCGCACCTTTGGAGCGCAGAAAAGTGCCCTCCAAAAAGTGCCCTCCAAAAGTGCGCACCTTTGGAGCGCAGAAAAGTGCCCTCCAAAAAGTGCCCTCCAAAAGTGCGCACCTTTGGAGCGCAGAAAAGTGCCCTCCAAAAAGTGCCCTCCAAAAGTGCGCACCTTTGGAGCGCAGAAAAGTGCCCTCCAAAAGTGCGCACTTTTGGTGCGCACCAAGGCGCTGGTTCGGTCGTTGCAGGCGAGTTCGGAAGTTGGGGTCGATGTCCTGAGCGGAGGTGCAAACTACACAGGTGTCGGAATCGGACAAATAGCTTATATAGGGGAGGTGTATGCTTCGATGGGTCGACTCCCCAGGTTGAGCGCACCGCGCCAACCTCAAAGACCCTACGGTATGGATGAAGTCGGAAGTTGGGTCCGATGACCGATTCGATTAGTAGGTATGCTCATGAGGTCGGAATTTGGGTCCGATGACCTGCCATGTGCAGGAAGGCGAATGTTGACACTGTGCGTTGCAAGGTGCACACCAAGGCGCTGGTGCGGTCTTTTTAGTCGAGTTCGGAAGTTGGGGTCGATGTCCTGATCGGAGGTGCAAGCTACACAGGTGTGGGAATCGGACAAATAGCTTATATAGGGGAGGTGTATGCTTCGTTGGGTCGACTCCCCGGGTTGAGCGCACCGCGCCAACCTCAAAGACCCTACGGTATGGATGAAGTCGGAAGTTGGGTCCGATGACCGATTCGATATGTAGGCATACTCGCGAGGTCGGAATTTGGGTCCGATGACCTGCCACGTGCAGGAAGGCGAATGTTGGCACTGTGCGTTGCAAGGTGCGCACCAAGGCGCTGGTTCGGTCGTTGGAGGCGAGTTCGGAAGTTGGGGTCGATGTCTTGATCGGAGGTGCAAACTACACAGGTGTGGGAATCGGACAAATAGCTTATATAGGGGAGGTGTATGCTTCGTTGGGTCGACTCCCCGGGTTGAGCGCACCGCGCCAACCTCAAAGACCCTACGGTATGGATGAAGTCGGAAGTTGGGTCCGATGACCGATTCGATATGTAGGCATACTCGCGAGGTCGGAATTTGGGTCCGATGACCTGCCATGTGCAGGAAGGCGAATGTTGGGACTGTGCGTCACAAGGTGCGCACCAAGGCGCTGGTGCCGTCGTTGCAGTCGAGTTCGGAAGTTGGGGTCGATGTCCTGGTCAGAGGTGCAAACTACACAGGTGTGGGAATCGGACAAATAGCTTATATAGGGGAGGTGTATGCTTCGATGGGTCGACTCCCTGGGTTGAGCGCACCGCGCCAACCTCAAAGACCCTACAGTATGGATGAAGTCGGAAGTTGGGTCCGATGACCGATTCGATACGTAGGCATATTGGCGAGGTCTGAATTTGTGTCCGATGACCTGCCATGCGCAGGAAGGCGGAATTTGGGTCCGATGACCGAGTTGATGGCGTGCCATGCGCAGAAAGGCGGAATTTGGGTCCGATGACCGAGTTGATGTTGATGGCCCGCCATGCACAGGAAGGCGGAATTTGGGTCCGATGACCGATTTGAAGGCGTGCCATACGCAAAAAGGCGGAGTTTGGGTCCGATGACCGAGTTGATATTGATGGCCCGCCATGCGCAGGAAGGCGGAATTTGGGTCCGATGACCTGACATACGCATGGAGTCCGACTCGGGGGCCGATGTTCGATTCGATGACTTGCATTGTGGGTAAAGTCGGAAGTTGTGGTCTTTGACCCGATTCGATGACCAGACTTCGGCTGCTTGAGAATCGGACAAATAACTTATATAGGGGAGGTAGTGTTCTCGAGCATCCTCCCCCCGTGCCCGTTTATGTCGATTGATGCTGGTGCTCGACTGGTTGGAGCGCTCGGATGCAAAAATCTTGCACCAGGATTTATCGATTGTGATGGACACGGCAAGTCTCCTGATTGCTATGCAGGAGCTCATCGTGAATCTCTATGCGGCCTTGGTATGGACTCGACCTGCGGAATGGTTCGGCAATGGTAGTCGCTCCAACACGTCCTTGCAATGGCCACAGAGGTGATTCGACTAGAGCTCCAGTCTAGCTTTTGGGTTGCTTGGCGGACTGGTATAGCCGCGATCGAGTTCCGGCCATGAACGTTTTAGATAGCTCTTGGGCTTTCTGGGACGGAAGTCGGAAGTTTGGGCTGTTGTCCGATTTGATGACCATTCTTCGGATGTGTGAGAATCGGACAAATAACTTATATAGGGGACTGTGTTGTCTCACGCAGCCCCCTCCGTGCCCCTCTATCTCGACCGATGTTGGTGCTTGAAAGGGTTGGGATCGCTCGGATTTATAAACGTGCACCACCATTTGTCGAGTGTGAGGGACGCGGCAGGTCTCCTAAATGCTATGCGGGCGCTCTCTGAGAATCTCTATCCGGCCTCGACACAGACTAGTCTTGCTGAATGGTTTGGCACTGGTAGTCGATCCAACACGTCGTTGTTGTGGCCGCCTAGGCGATTCGATTCGAGCCCCCGTCTAGCTTTTGGGTTGCTTGGCGGATTTTGCCCTATCCGCAAGTGAGCTCGGTCCCTAAACGTTCGAGAAACCCGATTGCTATGCGCCGACTCTCTTTCTTGCGAGCCTCCATCTAGCTTTTGGGTCTCTACGGAACGGAAGTCGGAATCTGGGACCGTTGTTTGATTCGACGAGGCAGACTACGGTTGTGCGAGAATCGGACAAATAACTTATATAGGGGAGGTGTTGACTGGAGCATTCTCCCCCGTGCCCCTCTAACTCGACCAATGCTGGCGCTCGAACGGTGGTAGCGCTCGGATTTTCATTGAGCGCCAGCATTGGTCGATTTAGAGGGGCATGCGAGATTCCCGAATGCTATGCGAGGGCTCTAACGGAAATGTCTATTGGTTTCGGTATGGATGCAATTGCGAGTGGTTCGGCAAAGGTAGTCGTTCCGATGCGTCCATGTCGTGGCCAAATCGATAATTCGATTTGAGCCCTCGTATAGCATTTGGGTCTCTCGATGTGATTCCGCATTCCAGTCCCTTTGGGCACTGCTTGAGCCGCATCCCAGGGGGTTCCCTTCCCAATAATCTGCCTCGCAACCCGATTGCTATGCGGTGAGGCTCCTCGGCCGCCTCGGAACTATCTGTGTATCAGACGCATCGCGGGATAAGGGGTTGGCAACGGTAGTCGCCCCAAGCGCGTCCGATGCTTGGACCATTCCGAGGCGGCCCTGAAGCCTCTTCCGTCTAGCCGTTGGGTCCTTCTCGCCGCATCCCTCGCCTCGCACCCCGATTGCTATGCGGTGAGGCTCCTCGGCCGCCTCGGAACTATCTGTGTATCGGACGCGTCGCGGGATAAGGGGTTGTCACTGGTAGTCGCCCCAAGCGCGTCCGATGCTTGGACCATTCCGAGGCGGCCCTGAAGCCTCTTCCGTCTAGCCGTTGGGTCCTTCTCGCCGCATCCCTCGCCTCGCACCCCGATTGCTATGCGGTGAGGCTCCTCGGCCGCCTCGGAACTATCTGTGTATCGGACGCGTCGCGGGATAAGGGGTTGTCATTGGTAGTCGCCCCAAGCGCGTCCGATGCTTGGACCATTCCGAGGCGGCCCTGAAGCCTCTTCCGTCTAGCCGTTGGGTCCTTCTCGCCGCATCCCTCGCCTCGCACCCCGATTGCTATGCGGTGAGGCTCCTCGGCCGCCTCGGAACTATCTGTGTATCGGACGCGTCGCGGGATAAGGGGTTGTCACTGGTAGTCGCCCCAAGCGCGTCCGATGCTTGGACCATTCCGAGGCGGCCCTGAAGCCTCTTCCGTCTAGCCGTTGGGTCCTTCTCGCCGCATCCCTCGCCTCGCACCCCGATTGCTATGCGGTGAGGCTCCTCGGCCGCCTCGGAACTATCTGTGTATCGGACGCGTCGCGGGATAAGGGGTTGTCACTGGTAGTCGCCCCAAGCGCGTTCGATGCTTGGACCATTCCGAGGCGGCCCTGAAGCCTCTTCCGTCTAGCCGTTGGGTCCTTCTCGCCGCATCCCTCGCCTCGCACCCCGATTGCTATGCGGTGAGGCTCCTCGGCCGCCTTGGAACTATCTGTGTATCGGACGCGTCGCGGGATAAGGGGTTGTCACTGGTAGTCGCCCCAAGCGCGTCCGATGCTTGGACCATTCCGAGGCGGACCCGAAGCCTCTTCCGTCTAGCCGTTGGGTCCTTCTCGCCGCATCCTTCGCCTCGCACCCCGATTGCTATGCGGTGAGGCTCCTCGGCCGCCTCGGAACTATCTGTGTATCGGACGCGTCGCGGGATAAGGGGTTGTCACTGGTAGTCGCCCCAAGCGCGTCCGATGCTTGGACCATTCCGAGGCGGACCCGAAGCCTCTTCCGTCTAGCCGTTGGGTCCTTCTCGCCGCATCCCTCGCCTCGCACCCCGATTGCTATGCGGTGAGGCTCCTCGGCCGCCTTGGAACTATCTGTGTATCGGACGCGTCGCGGGATAAGGGGTTGTCACTGGTAGTCGCCCCAAGCGCGTCCGATGCTTGGACCATTCCGAGGCGGACCCGAAGCCTCTTCCGTCTAGCCGTTGGGTCCTTCTCGCCGCATCCCTCGCCTCGCACCCCGATTGCTATGCGGTGAGGCTCCTCGGCCGCCTTGGAACTATCTGTGTATCGGACGCGTCGCGGGATAAGGGGTTGTCACTGGTAGTCGCCCCAAGCGCGTCCGATGCTTGGACCATTCCGAGGCGGACCCGAAGCCTCTTCCGTCTAGCCGTTGGGTCCTTCTCGCCGCATCCCTCGCCTCGCACCCCGATTGCTATGCGGTGAGGCTCCTCGGCCGCCTTGGAACTATCTGTGTATCGGACGCGTCGCGGGATAAGGGGTTGTCACTGGTAGTCGCCCCAAGCGCGTCCGATGCTTGGACCATTCCGAGGCGGCCCCGAAGCCTCTTCCGTCTAGCCGTTGGGTCCTTCTCGCCGCATCCCTCGCCTCGCACCCCGATTGCTATGCGGTGAGGCTCCTCGGCCGCCTTGGAACTATCTGTGTATCGGACGCGTCGCGGGATAAGGGGTTGTCACTGGTAGTCGCCCCAAGCGCGTCCGATGCTTGGACCATTCCGAGGCGGCCCCGAAGCCTCTTCCGTGTAGCCGTTGGGTCCTTCTCGCCGCATCCCTCGCCTCGCACCCCGATTGCTATGCGGTGAGGCTCCTCGGCCGCCTTGGAACTATCTGTGTATCGGACGCGTCGCGGGATAAGGGGTTGTCACTGGTAGTCGCCCCAAGCGCGTCCGATGCTTGGACCATTCCGAGGCGGACCTGAAGCCTCTTCCCTCTAGCCGTTGGGGCTTTCTCGCCGCATCCCTCGCCTCGCACCCTGATTGCTATGCTGTGAGGCTCCTCGGCCGCCTTGGAACTATCTGTGTATCGGACGCATCGCGGGATAAGGGGTTGGCAGTGGTAGTCGCCCCAAGCGCATCCGATGCTTGGACCATTCCGAGGCGGCCCTGCAGCCTCTTCCGTCTAGCCGTTGGGGCCATCTCGCCGCATCCCCCACCTCGCACCACGATTGCTATGCGGTGAGGCTCCTTGGCCGCCTCGGAACTATCTGTGTATCGGACGCATCGCGGGATAAGGGGTTGTCACTGGTAGTCGCCCCAAGCGCGTCCGATGCTTGGACTATTCCGAGGCGGCCCTGCAGCCTCTTCCGTCTAGCCGTTGGGGCCATCTCGCTGCATCCCCCACCTCCTCGGCCGCCTCGGAACTATCTGTGTATCGGACGCATCGCGGGATAAGGGGTTGGCAGTGGTAGTCGCCCCAAGCGCGTCCGATGCTTGGACTATTCCGAGGCAGCCCTGCAGCCTCTTCCGTCTAGCCTTTGGGGCCATCTCGCCGCATCCCTCGCCTCGCACCCCGATTGCTATGCGGTGAGGCTCCTCGGCCGCCTGGGAACTATCTTCGTATCGGACGCATCGCGGGATAAGGGGTTGTCACTGGTAGTCGCCCCAAGCGCGTCCGATGCTTGGACTATTCCGAGGCGGCCCTGTGGCCTCTTCCGTCTAGCCGTTGGGGCCATCTCGCCGCATCCCCCACCTCGCACCCCGATTGCTATGCGGTGAGGCTCTTCGGCCGCCTTGGAACTATCTTCGTATCGGACGCATCGCGGGATAAGGGGTTGTCACTGGTAGTGGCCCCAAGCGCGTCCGATGCTTGGACTATTCCGAGGCGGCCCTGCAGCCTCTTCCGTCTAGCCGTTGGGGCCATCTCGCCGCATCCCCCACCTCGCACCCCGATTGCTATGCGGTGAGGCTCCTCGGCCGCCTTGGAACTATCTTCGTATCGGACGCATCGCGGGATAAGGGGTTGTCACTGGTAGTCGCCCCAAGCGCGTCCGATGCTTGGACTATTCCGACGCGGCCCTGTGGCCTCTTCCGTCTAGCCGTTGGGGCCATCTCGCCGCATCCCCCACCTCGCACCCCGATTGCTATGCGGTGAGGCTCCTCGGCCGCCTTGGAACCATCTTCGTATCGGACGCATCGCGGGATAGGGGGCTGTCACTGGTAGTCGCCCCAAGCGTGTCCGATGCTTGGACCATTCCTAGGCGGCCCTGAAGCCTCTTCCGTCTAGCCGTTGGGGCCTTCCCGCCCCATCCCTCGCCTCGCACCCCCGATTGCTATGCGGTGAGGCTCCTCGGCCGCCTTGGAACCATCTGTGTATCGGACGCATCGCGGGATAAGGGGTTGGCACTGGCAGTCGCCCCAAGCGCGTCCGATGCTTGGACCATTCCGAGGTGGCCCTGAAGCCTCTTCCGTCTAGCCGTTGGGGCCTTCCCGCCCCATCCCTCGCCTCGCACCCCGATTGATATGCGGTGAGGCTCCTCGGCCGCCTTGGAACTATCTGTGTATCGGACGCATCGCGGGATAAGGGGTTGGCACTGGTAGTCGTCCCAATCGCATCCGATGCTTGGACCATTCCGAGGCGGCCCTGCAGCCTCTTCCGTTTAGCCGTCGGGGCCTTCCCGCCGCATCCCTCGCCTCGCATCCCGATTCCTATGCGGTGAGTCTTCTCGGCCGCCGCGGAACTATACCTGTTATTGCTACTGCATCCTTCGGCTGGTAACCTCCTCTGCCGCCTTGGAACGTTCTCTTTGTCGGACGCGTCGCGGGATAAGGGGTTGGCACTGGTAGTCGCCCCAAGCGCGCCCGATGCATAGACCGCTCCGAGTCGACCTTGCTTTCAGCCTCTCACATGCATAGACCTCTCTGAGTCGACCCTGCAGCCTCTCACGTTTAGCCTTTGGAATCTCGCCTCACAACATGATTGCTATCCTTGATGCATCCCTTGCCTCGAGCCCTGATTGCTTTCTTGGCTGCATCCCTCCTCTCCTCACAGCCCGGTTGTCATCACTGCTTCATCCGTCGCTTCATGCATTCTGGCTGCTGGGCCCTTCCCACCGCACACCTCGATTGCTATCTCTTCTGCATCACACACCCCGATTGCTATCTCTGCTACATCCCTCGGCTCTCACTTCTGCATCCTTCGCCTCACACCTCGATTGCTATCAATGCTGCATCCGTAACCTCACACCCCGATTGCTATGCGGGGAGGCTCCTTGGCCGCCTTGGAAATTTCTGTGTGTCGGACGCACCGCGGGATAAGGGGTTGGCACTGGTAGTCGCCCCAAGTGCGCCCGATTCTTAGACCGCTTCGAGGTGACCTCGTAGCCTCTTTCGTCCAGGCTTCCTGCCTTCAACGCCCTTTTTACACCTCGATTGCTATGCGCGGGCTCGTTGGCGTCTATCACCTCTCTGCGAAGAGTGGCACGATGATTGTTGG
>NW_026729964.1:0-28611 GCF_030272615.1 Cryptomeria japonica | reverse complement strand
GAAAATCCTTTCCCCATGGCTATAGGTAGAGGCTCCCCATAGTTCGTGGGTCGAGCCTCCCCACATTGTGGGGCTCCCACCAAACTATAAAAAAAACATAAAATTAAAAAAAAAAAAAAATCTAAATAAAATTTAACCTTCAAAGACTAGTAAACCAGTTTTCCATGCCAAACGTTTATGAACCAAAACCACATATTCATCAAATTATTCTTATTCACTAGATGACTTATATATATAATTTGTTCATAGGCAATAATAAGTAAAAACTATTAATCTGGCATTTGACCATCACACGATAGCTTTCCCAAATCCATCATGAGATCATAAAAGTTCCTATAAAGAATATGAAGAAGTTGAGAAAATACAACTTCAGAGATCCCAAGAACACCTATTAGTAAAATACCTATCACAAGAGAAGATTGGAGGCAAAAACACAATAATGGCTCTGAAAAAGAAGATTTTCATTCAGAGAGGGAATCAATTAATCAAAAAGTACAATACAATCCTTATAAAAGGATAATAGAAACTCTAAAGGTGTGCAACCCTAAAGAGATAAAGTGTATTTAATAATTAAAATAATTATTAAATACCTACAATATTATTAAATGCCTAAGTTTACCTTAAGCGTGGAGTATAATAGACTAATAATTAAATAAATAATTATTAGCTAATACAAGATAACTCTAACACCCCCCCTTAAGATGAACTTAGGGAGTAGCTAAAAAACTAAATGCATAAAGCAAATAATGCAACTACATGATGAAGGCAAAACATTTGGGTCCCGACAACAAAGCTTGATGAGGTACCCAATCACAACCAAATCTCTATGAACAAGAGAAATAGAGAAAACCATGTGAGTTGTACTCCAAAAAGAGACGAAAAAAGCAAGTGAAGGACTAAAGAAGCCTCCAGACAAGAATGTTCCAAAAAGATAGGAAGAAGAGAAGAGCAGAAGAATCACTGAAGCATGAAGAACCTGCAAATACTGTCGAAGAATAACTATCAATCTGAAAAACCTCCACTGAAATAGAAGATGATGAGGTAGAAAAGATTGTAATCTGCATGAGTTCCCTCAAATAACACTACTAGAATCAAATGGCAAACAGAGGCAAACAACTGAACTCAAAGATACAAATGGCATAAAACACCAAATCCTGAAGAGCTAATCCAATGAACCAAGGAAGCATCAGAACAACAGGAGAAACCCCCTCATAATATTGACAATGGAGAGGGACAGGTACATTGAAAAGAATGGCCAACAAGGACTACATGACGAAGAACTAGGAACATCGAAGGTGCGGAGAAAAGTACATAGTGTCATGGAAGGAACACTCACTTGACACACATCATGAGGCTAATGTCGTGGAAGGAACACTCACGTGACAAAGGTAGATGACAAAAAAAGGCAAACATCAACCCCCCATGGCACTTTATATATAGTGCATGTACAATTTGGCACAAGATGTGCAAGATCTCAAGTTTACAATGCATAGTGGCACGTTATCTCAGTGCATTTGTAAAAAAATAAATTCTTACAAAATTATGTATACAAAGATTAGAAGAGACATTAGGCTGGAAATACAGAAACAATAGCCAAAGACGAGACATCCTACTCAAAGAAAGAGATCCCAGGACCTGAAACATCCAAGATATTCACCAGAGTGCTGAAAAGAAAAAAATTGAATAAAATATACTTGGAGTAGAATCTAGGAAAAAAAACTCATATGAATAGAAATTTCATAGAACAAACTTTCCAACGATATAAAGTTTTCGAAAAATGAAGTTCGGATGCTCAAGTTATGTCTCCCGGAGTAGAAAAAAGAACTTATGGCTCTGATAGAAAAAAACACCATAAAAGAGAAAAATCAGAAGATAAAACCTCCAGATGTGAGGAGAGCTTGAAAACATCTTTCCGATGATATAAATTTTTTCAAAAAGTGCCTCTGTATGACCAAGTTACGGCCAAAAGAAAAAAAACCTCTTTTACGACATAAATAGTGTAAAAAAAAAAAAACAATTAAATTTTTTTTTTGACGAAATTTTTTTGATGCATTTGGAGGTGCAGCTGTATGGATTTGTGTGCCTCATAAAGAGTGCCAATGAAAAAATCATGGCCTAGATGTCCTTGTCATCGAAATAGGTCGAATTATATATCAGAATGACTAGAAACGCCCTTCGGATGCCAACAGTGAGGTATTTTTTGGCCCAAACTGCTCTAAAAAAATTTAATGATTTTTTTGAAGAATTTCTTGAAATTCATGCCAAAAAAGGCAAAACCAAAAAAATTGTCTAAAAACCCAAATTTGACAAATTTTATATAAAAATGGCGGGTTTTTGGGTGTGTTGATCTCAACGGTGAGGTCCGTTTGAGCCCAAAATGATCAGAAACAAAACAGCTACCCTAGATCCAATAAAAAAGCTCTAAAAAAACTGAAACCCTAACCTCCAAAAATCTTCTGAAAAATCAAGAACAAGCAACAACAAATGTAGGCTTTGATACCATGAAGAAGTTGAGAAAATACAACTTCAAAGATCCGAAGAACACCTGTTAGCAAAATACCTATCACAAGCGAAGATTGGAGGCAAAAACAAAATAATGGCTCTGAAGAAGAAGAATAACAACCCTATTTTTCTATAAAATGGAACATTACACAACTTCAAGTCTTTGGAGACTCTCAACTCGTCATCAATCAAATCAATGACGATTATCAAACAAAGGATGAAAAATTAATGCCTTATAAAAAGATGGTTGATGATATCAAGAAATACTTTGTAGAAATAACTTTTCAACAGATTCAAAGAAATGACAACAAAGCAGGAGATGTCATGGCTACACTTGCTTCTCTCCTTCAAACACAGGAAAATCAACAATGCTATGAATTCGTGGTGGAAGAGTTGTTTTACCCTGCTCATAATTGTCCTGATTCCCAAACTATCTGTCAACTTGTGGGGCATGATTCCTCCCGTTACGGTCAAACTTACACATACCTGAAAGATAACACCTTACCTCCCGACTTATCAAAAAATCAAAAGAGAAACTTTATTCGCCAATCCTCCCATTTTACTCTTGTTGCGGATACCCTATTTAAATGAGGTCTAGACAGTACTCTTTTAAGATGTCTCGAACAAGAAGAATCTGAGAAGGCCTTACATGAAGTCCATAATGGCATTTGTGGCACTCATTCAAGTTGTCTTACCCTTTCAAAAAAACTCATACGCTTGGGCTATTATTGGTCGACTATGGAACGAGATTCTTTTCAAATAGCTAGAACATGCAAACAATGTCAGATCCATGGGAATTTGATTCATGCACCAGCACAAGAACTTCATGCTTTAGCAACATCTTGGCCTTTCTTCCAATGGGGTCTTGATTTACTAGGAAAGATAAATCCTTCTTCATCTAATGATCACAAATTCATCCTTGTAGCTACAGAATATTTCACAAAATGGATTGAGGCAGTACCTCTCACAAATATCACAGGAAAACAAATTGTTGCATTTATCTTGAATTACATCATCTGTCGCTATGGAATACCAATGACCATTATCACTGATAATGGGCGTCCGTTCAAGAATCAAGATGTACAAGAGCTATGTGAAAAATTCAAGATCCAACATAGATTCTCCACACCCTACTATCCATGGGGAAATGAGCAAGCAGAAGCATCAAACAAAACTATTTTGAAAATCCTCAAAAAGATAGTGAATGATGCTGGAAGAGATTGACATATTCAATTAAACCCTACTCTATGGGCCTACTATATCAGTATCGCACAGCAATAGGTGCCACACCTTTCTCTCTTGTTTATGGATCGGAAGCAATATTGCCAATAGAAGTAGAGATACCTTCTTTACGAGTATCATTAAAAGGTCTTATCCCAGATGAAGAACAATGAGTATCTAGATTACAAGAGTTAGAATTAATCCATGAACAAAGACAAAACGCCTTTGATCATTTAAAGGTATATCACCAAAGAATGTGTCGGAGTTATAATCATAGGGTCAAAACATGAATATTTCAATTAGGGGAACTAGTACTAAAGGAAAGTCCACGTAACCAAGCAGAACAAGAAAAGAGAGGAAAATTTGAACCAAACTGGTTAGGTCCGTTTGTGGTCACAGCAGTAGTTGGATCAGGAGCATATCAGATATCAACACAGGACGGAGATTAACTCGATGAACCCATCAATAGCATGCATCTGAAGAAATTCTATGTTTGAAAAAGAAGAAAAATAAAAAACAGTGAAAAAGCAGAAAAATCAAGAAAAAAAAAGTAAAAATCCAAAAAAAAATCAAATATGAGAAAAAGTGCAATAAAAACAGATGGTGAAAACCTAGAAAACATGTGCTATCTGTCTACTAGCTCTTCCATCTATTAGTTCATGCATCTTTCTGCTTGCATTCATTTTTCATCGGCATTGTCCATATTCATAGTGAAGCCTTTGTACATACGCGGGCATCCCGAGTGACTTCTCGCCATGGTTTGGATCATTGAGTATATCATAATGACTTTGTTTCTAGGCTTGGGGAAAAATCCGGCACTTAGCTGGGGACGAATTCTTGATCATTTTGAGCTTAATCAAACAGGTAGAACAACAGTTAAACAACTCTTATCAAGCAAAAACTGAGACACATCCAACGTTAAACACGAGATCAAATTATCAACCATCAAACTATCACAAAATCAGTCTAAACGCATGGATGATATCTTTTGAATAATGATTTTAACATGATTGTTCAACTTTTTTTATCTTGATTTTCTCTATCATGATTTCTGAGTGACTCCAAGATGTCTTTGACTAGAGGAACAAGGAAGGAACATGATATTTTTCTTGTCTGTTGTCTATCAATTAATCATTAATATGTGCAAATTTGTCTCGGGACATGATCATCGAAGACATTTTCGATTTGCATATTGAAATGGTTAATACTGCCTGTTTTACGCAAGCAACACTCAGGTCATCTCGGTTCAATTACACCTCGATGCTTGTGCTAACTTGCCATATCAAAAGCCAAGAAAGTAGTGCTTAGGTCATCATGGTTTAATTATATCATCGATGTTTGTACTCACTTCCCACATTTCAAAAGCTCAATGATGACAAAAATGCAATAATCTAGTGACTGGTCCGAACGTAGCATTGCATTTCATTTGCACTGGCATTTGCATTTAAGCTTGCATTTCATTCTTGCATGGGATCCGGCATGCTCATTTTATCCAAGGTTAAATCTATTGCAGGAATCACCAAGGTATCATCATAAGTGTATACGCAATCAAACTAATGACTCATTTCTCTCCAAATATTGTTGACCCAGCGAAAATCTTATGTTATCCCTACCAATAGGAACCAACATCAGCTTATCAAACAAACTGTCAGTTCTTTATCTAATTAACCTTATCAAATTTAATCGATCCTATCATGTCTTATACAAGATGTATCTTTCCTGAAACAAGATATGTTGATCATGTCTTATACAGGATATATCGTTCCTTAAACCAGACGCTTTGATCATCTTTGTCTTATACAGGAGGCGTCATTCTTGAAACCAAACTGAATCTCGATCTTATTAATCTAACCAATCAAGCTTTATCAATAATCAAGAACCACATCACCATGATTGTAGAACTCTCATTTTCATCAACCACAGTTGCAGAAATCAAATCATTTCTAATCGGAATATCAATTTCGCAAAAAATCGCAAAATTCTATAGGTCAATTATCTCAATTGATCTCCCGAGGGGGCATCATCATACTGGAATTTATCAATCAATAGCTGGGGCATCCTATCAAGCCAATATCATCATCAAAATGAGATTATTATTTGAATCAACGCGTCATCACACCTCGCTTCAAAGAAGGGCAAAATGTATACACCTAAAAATGGTCTGAAGATAATTAATTGAATAAGCAATTATTTAATTAATCCCCCTCCCCAATTTAATTGAATTCATTAGCAATTTGATTACATTCTTCCACTCATCTACTTATTAATAAATCTAAGGATTTATTTAATAGGATCATTTCAATAATCCCCTTTGATTAATTAATTCAAATTAATTAATCCCTCCCCATCTTCAATCATTTCTTCTAATCTTCTAATTAATTAAATAAATCAATTTATGAGTTGTTGAAAGTTAATTAGTCTTTTCCTATTATTTGAATTTTTAAATTCAAATTACCCACATGCCTCCTAACTTCTAACCACCTAACCTAACCACTTATAAATGTAACCCATTCCATCTAACCTTGGGTTTAATTGAACCTATCTTAGCTTGCACATCCTAACCTCCTTATCCTAACCTCCTATAGTGTGGATACTCTTCCCTTGAGACACATGGCATTCTTGGGCCACATGTCCCCTTTCCTTAGACACTTGCCCTCTCATGAGCAAAACTTCTTGACACTTGTCACCATAGAGATGACAAATTTTCCCTTTCCACCAACCTCCTCCAATTTCACCATTGATATCTTCAGACTCAATCTTGACCATTGATTCCTACCACCTCACCCCTGGCCTTAGAAATCTTATAAACATCCCCCATTTTGGAGCAATAATCATCCCATCGCATTTGCATCTTATGCATTGTTATTATAGGCATAATATCTCTTAGCATATCATTTGAGCATTGTTATTATAGGCAATTGAATCTTACACCTAGCTTAATTTGATCATTTTCTAGCATAATTGTTGAATCATGTAACTTAATCATTCTCTTTTATAGCTTAATTGCATCATTATCATTTCAAATCCTCCATCTAGGTGTAGTCAAGTCACTAGAATTTGCTTATCTAGATCTAAGAGCAAATCCACACTCACATCTCTTAGGAGGCGATAGAACGCTTTGCCATGGTTTTATCTTCCTTTGTTTAAAATTTGCTAACCATGCTTGTAATGATCTATTGATTGTTTTGTGTTGCAGCTGTAGGTATCACACTTCACAGGCACGACAATTTCATCTCATGCAAAGATTTGGAAAGGGTGGTTAAGAGACTATTTCTCTACTTTGATCTATGCTCTTCATTGTTTGCTTTTGTATATATCCTACTCACGGAAACTAAGTAAGTTGCATCCTAGAGAGGAGGTGCGATAGTGATGGAAGATATATTCAATGAGAAAAAAGTTTATATATGGGTTTTTGTAGGGACTAAGGGTTCCAAGGAGGGATAAGGGGGAAATTGGACAATTTCTTCCAATCTATGATGGTTTTGCTACTCTGTTTTTAGTATTGGGGCCTTATCAATGTATACTTCGACATCCCTTTTGTTTCTTGTTGTCAAGATTTTGATAGGTGGTTTTCCACGCTGAATTTCTAAGGTTCTCAGAAATGGATGTATAGTCTTTGGTCTAGACTTGCTTTTGTGGGAACTTTGTTCCTTTGGCAAATGTATTTATTTCAGTTATGTATTTGTTTCATTTATATAATAAATATTTGAAGCTTTATGTCTTTTATTGAAAAATAAGTAATAATTAAATGATTAAATTCTGATGGCATTGTTGGCGGATTAAATTCAATAAGTAATGATGGTTTTTCTATTTTACATGCATGCCTTTTAGAGCATTTCCATTATTTATCCCGGTTCGAGAGCTTCCATTTGGGCACAGGCTGCGTCTGCTCTAGTCATAAACAGAACTTACAAGCGGGAGAAAAGAGTTTTAAAAATTAAAGTTTGGGCGGGATTAATGAGGACGGGAACCGTGGGATTAATGAGGCATACGGTTAAACATGCCTCAAAGAAATGTAGTCTTGTTGAATGGCATTGTTGGCGGATAAGTAGAAAAAGCATTTGCTTAAAATGATTTTGCCAGACTCCACATTGTTTGTGTGACTCATATGGAGAGGCTTTTTCGAGTATTATAGTGTAATTTTCAACTTTCTTTAGAAGATGAATAGTTTAAGGTCAATTATTGTCAAGTATATGCAACACAATAAAGGTTGAATAAAAGGAATGCTAATGAGGATGTTATTATAATTCTAATGGATTTCTATTCAGTTTTTTAATATTTTTATCACATTTTATTGTGATTGAGATGAGTTACTAAAACTTTTTACGAGATAATTGAATTTAACTAATAGTTTGAATTTTTTTTTGCTACATCACTTGGCATCTAATGTTGCAAGTGTGTCTTCATATTTTATGTCTTAAGAATATGTTCTAAGGAATTAAGTGTTCCCTTTACAAATTACAAAAGTATATTTAGACAACTAAAATTTATACACCATCTTTCAACACATCATGTGTCATTTATTTTATAACTAATCATTTGTATTTGATTAGGAGAGAGGACCTCTAAGTAGTTGAGCACCCTAACTTCACGCTTCTCAAATCCTTTTCAATTTAGACTCAATGGAAAGAATCTCTTTCATAAGTAGTTTCTTTAGACTCAAACCAAACTAAAATTTTCAATTTATCATAGTTAAAAACTAATATATTTTATACTTAATTATTTTTAACACATATATAAGTATATTAAAAATTTAGTTTTTAATCGAAAAATTATTTTATAATCTATCGTTCATTATTTCACTAATTATTTTGCTATATTTCTACTTTTAAAAGGACGCTTTGAAAAATTGATTGTAAATTTTGACTGGACCCGTTAGGACTTCAACCTAGGAATTTCTATTTGTTGTGAGAGAGGTCTACAACTAAGATACCAACTCTCCTATTGACCATTCCATTTTGGTATAATTTTGATTCATGTTCTAACTCGTCACTTTAGCGACAAAAAAAGTGCTTACTCCTATATAATATCTCAAATGTAGTGCATATAGATCTCAATATTTTTTATTGGTGAACTAGACTTCCTATTATTGGAATACCACTTTAGCTATCACACCTAATGTGTAATGCCAAACATTGTCAAGATGTGATGAAGCCAGTTAACCTTTGTAATAGCCTTTACAATCTCCTTGTATTTTACTTTTATTAATGATAGAGTAATAGTATTTTCTCTCAAAACTAATATAGAGGACTAGATCAAAGGTGTACTTTTATGCTAGATGTTGGCATGATTCTTAAATTCATTAACATATTTAAAATTTATGTATTCGATTAAGTTTTCATCTTGATTTTTTTCATAGCATGTTAAAAATGGGTATTTTCTATACATATTGTAGGATACATTTCACAACTCTCTAGTGAATCTCCAAACAAAAAATCTCAAAGCAATATATCATGCCAAAAATATTATAAATATTAATATTGGTGTGTATGGGGTATATTCATTCAATTTTACAAAACTTCTCAACATGATGTAGAAAAAAGAGGAGTCAAATATTGACCCTCCAATTCAACATCTAATAGATAAGGAGTTGTGGTGAGATTGCAAGTAGCTATGTAAAATCATGGGAGTAGATTATAGGCATATTCTGGTTGTGAAATAATTATTCTGAGTGATTTGTATCCAATAGAAGTAATGCAACAATTCTAATTATATCATAAAGAATGTATCGTATATAGTTGATTATATGGATCCAATCATGGATGAATAACTTTCAATGGTGAAAATGTCATTCACATACAAAATAAATAAGAGAAGTTATTCATATTTCTATAGAATGTATACAATAGGGTCAGAGTGATGTTGGGTGAAACAAGGAGAAAGAACAAAACAATCCATGTTGACATACAAATCCATAAGGGATTTTTAGCGATCATAGAGGTAGTTCAAAAGTATAGATATCAAGGAAGAATCATTAATAAATTCATTTTGATGATTCGTATATATTTTTTCTTGTATTGTTTTGATTAAGTAAAAATAGGTTTTTGAAAGGAACCCGAACCTTTTACAAATCAGGAGAGCAATAGAACTTGAAAGAATCGTGCCTGATCACTCCAACAACAAAAATTGATCCCACCCGAACAAAAAGGGATCTCAACACACTTAACATTAAGAACCACAAAAAGACAGCAAAAGGGAAGCAAAAAGACAGCATGAAGACTAAGACAGAGACCAAGACCGAGACAACTAGATATTTTTCATGATATCTTCAACATGGACCATCATCTACTTCATGTTGTTTGCAAAGGTCTTTAACTCATCCAACTCTCGACCCTTGATGTCACCCTTATTCCTGGTGTTCGCTCTAGTCCTTTTCTCGTGACCTTTTTTGTCCAGCTGATCCTTGCCGCCCTCTTTATCTTTGATGTTATCAAATTTGTTAATCAAAATGTTCGTGTTGTCCACCGAAGCTTTGAGAATCTGGAAGTTTTATTCAACTATCTTCTTTACTGTGAGTTCCATCCTGTCAACTCTGCTGCCCAGATTGTTCATAGAAATTTCCATCCCTTTCACCTCTTTATTTCCTTCCATCTCCTTAACCTTTTTTTTCAGTTTCAATAATTTTACTCACCATGTTTTCAATGGCTTCAGCATTATTAATTGCTACCGCCAATTCTTTGACATTTTCAGACAGAGGTTTGTCGCCTATCATGGCTCTAATCAATCAAAATTTGATTAATATCTTTGTTACCTCCTCTGCCCATGTTCTTCTTCCTCTAGGTTTTCTTTTCGGTGCCTTTACCTTTCTTGTTTTTGATAAATTTACCTTTGAAGGACTCGGCCTCAGACTCTAAAATATCTGAATCCACCACTATCCTCTTCCTCTTTCCCTTGTTCCTCCCCTTTTTACTTAGCTCCTCCGACTCGCCTTCAGTTTTTGAGTCGAAGTTAAAACCACTAACCTCACTCTTTGTTTCCTCATCACTTGCATTTTTACCTTTAATAGGTTTTTCAATGCATTTCCCTTTCAACAATTTATACACAAGAGCCATCAGACCCTGATGAAGAGCATGGTCGCCCTTGGGATCTTTCTGTATCTCTTTGATAGTATGGTCCATGGAACATGCAAGATAGTATGGCAAGCTTACCTTTTTCCCATGGCGGAAATGGTTGAGCAACACAAAATGGTGCCCATAAACTCTCGTAAATATTTCATCCAACATTATATAGGTAATTGTAGAAAACAAACCGAACCTCCATGGCCTGCATATACATTTTGGGGAGTGATAGGA
Organism: Cryptomeria japonica; assembly: GCF_030272615.1. Taxonomy (NCBI): domain Eukaryota; kingdom Viridiplantae; phylum Streptophyta; class Pinopsida; order Cupressales; family Cupressaceae; genus Cryptomeria; species Cryptomeria japonica. The sequence goes on along the minus strand of NW_026729964.1, from coordinate 17,596 downwards.
GTTGTCGACCTTCACCATTTTCTTCTTCTCACCTTCCATGATAGTAAATTTGTCGCTACCTTATCAAAGATGCTGCAATCTAGATATAGAATTTCATGCCCTCTGTCATCATCCTCGTGGCTTCTGCGGTAATTTTATTTTTAATATTATAATTTTATATCCAGACATTTTATAAAAGTATTTTCAGTTGTATTATTTTGTTATCTTTTAGTTTAGGTTTGAGCTTTTATTTAATTGTGTTTGTTTTATATAGTCAAATTTATTGTCATATTTATTTATCTAAGTATATAATTATATAAATTTAATAAATTAAAGTTAATGTCATTATGTAGGTGTAAACATTATAAAATTAGTATAAATCAATAAAACCACTTGTACTTTATCAATATCAATATCAATATTTAAGATGCAAGGTCCTATATTTCATTTAGTAGTTACAACTCCTTGTGTATCATTGGTTGATTTTATTACTAATGTTTAATAAAGTTCTGATTCAATTAGTGTAGTTCTATGATTGGTAAAAAATTAAAAAATATGCAATATTGATATGATATGTGCGATGGGATATATGCTATTCTGATACTTCTATAATGTGTTAATACGAGAATAATTTTAATAGAAATTCTGAGCTAGTTATTCATCTGTAATATGGTCAGTTTCCATGGCTAAAGAGTGTGGAAGCCCTAGTGGTGCTTTTAAGGGACTACGCATCCCTTTAAGGAACATAGAATATAACGATAAGTGTATAAATGAAGATCATCAAACTCAGAGAGAATGCTTCGCTGCTTACAGGATGTGTTATTGTTATCATTCATGTTAGAATAGAAATGTTAGGAGGGAGTCATCCTGATGAAGAATAATGTTCTCCAACACGTAAACCTGCTCATGAAGATGAGTACATCGTAATATTTCTATTCTAACAGTTATAATAACAAAAACACATCCCAAAGGCAACGTTACATTCTCCCCCAATTGTATGATCTTCATTTGCGCACTCTGAATTCCTTAAAGGGATGTACGGTTGGGTATTCTACACTCACCAGCCATGGACACTGATCATATTACAGATAAATAACTAGTTCAGAATTTTTGTTCAAATTTTCAACGACAAAGAAAATAAAATCATATGTATAAATAAATAAAGGTTTCTACTATTGAAAAAGGAAAGAATAAATACTACCAGAAGAAGGAAAGAATTTTAAAGCAATTATTTTAAATTTAAAATATTTATTAGAATTGGACAAACCCATGTCCTATATTTTACAACCTTTTTGGAGTACCCATTGCACACCAAGGTTCAATTGCTAGTAAGTACCAAGTTAAACATGGAAGCTAATAAGTTGGCTGATTGTTTGGCCAATAAAGGGTGTATTTTTCTTGAGGGTGATCATGTTTTTAGCAGAGAAGAGTTTGAACATGATCATGAGATCACAACCATTGCAACAAATGATGTAAGGTTGTATTTAAATCCTCACCAATGTGAAAGATTATAGTTCTCCTTTTAGGCATGAGGGTGATTGTCACAAGGTCCTTCTAAATCTTGTCCCTACCTGTGTGAATTTGCATCAAGGAGGATCTCTTTCCACTGGTGCTACATTCAGTTTCATGTGATTTGTGGAGATTTTCCTAGTTATATATTGGGAATTCGAGTGGTAATCATTTGTATTGGGTTTTCTCTGGGTTAATATTTGTGGCTTTTGTTTTCTCCTAGAGATGATTTTTAGACCAGTATTCTTGTGGAGGAAAGACAATGTTTTTTTACTGTGGAAGTGGTTGTTTACAAAAAAGGGTGTAGCAAAGGAAACATGGATTATATGCCCCTGATCATGAGGATTTTAATTTCCTTTAATAGATGGAAATTTCCATCTTTGGGCCCATATAGAGAAGATCACCTCAAGTACATCTTTAAGTGGGACTATTCAAAGATTCACCATATAATTGCTATTGTTACTAGGGAAGAACTTCTAAATGTGAATTCCCCTTGCAATCTCTATCCTTCCCAGTAGGTGTCTTATTTTTGTTCAAATTCCTTTGATATATTGCATAGTTTTGGGTCTTTGTTGCAAATTGGTATGCAATTTATCGAAGAATATTTCATCTCATGCAAAGATTTGGAAAGGGTGGTTAGGAGACTATTTCTCTGCTTTGATCTATGCTATTCATTGTTTGCTTTTGTATATATCCTACTCACACAAACTAAGTTGCATCCTACAGAGGAGGTGTGATAGTGATGGAAGATATATTCAATGAGATGCAAGTTTATATATGGGTTTTTGTAGGGACTAAGGGTTCCAAGGAGGGATAAGGAGGAAATTGGACAATTTCTTCCAATCTATGATGGTTTTGTTACTCTGTTTTTAGTATTGGGGCCTTATCAATGTATACTTCGACATCCCTTTTGTTTCTTGTTGTCAAGATTTTGATAGGTGGTTTTTTGAAACACCTTGGTTGTCCATGTTAAAAAAATTAATGTTCTCAGAAATGGATGTATAGTCTTTGGTCTAGACTTGCTTTTGTGGGGACTTTGCTCCTTTGGCAAATGTATTTATTTCAATTATGTATTTGTTTCATTTATATAATATATATTTGAAGCTTTATGTCTTTTATTGAAAAATAAGTAATAATTAAATGATTAAATTCTAATGGACAGTTTCAACACAAATGAAGGTTCTTATTTGTTGACCACATCTAGGGCAATAAATATCACCAAAAAATTTCAGAAGAGTATTTTGATTTTGATTCGAAGATATCATTGTCTAAGAAAATAAATTAAGATTACTATCAACATGTAATTATATTTTATTTGCATTAAATTTTAAAAATATATATTAATTAAGATTAAAGTAAATCTTCATGTTATAATTAATTAATCATTCTTTATAACCAAATCAAATATTAAAATTAAATAAATAAAATGGAAAGTAAATCTTAATGCTCACATATATTGTTAACCAGAAATGGAAGAATCAAATACTATAAATGGTAACTTTCAATATAAATATAACATAAAATTGAGAAGAATATTCTAATTTTGATCTATACTCATCAACATCCAAAATCTTTTGTTATTTAGAGACACGTAGATTTCATCAATCATCATCCTCATCAATTGACATTCAATACTTAATCAGAAAACTAAACAATATTTCCATCTAATATGCTTTCTATTTGATATTACCTAATCTAACCTAATAATAAGAACTCGTGGCTTTCTATTTTATGTGCCATCATGTCTTCTGGCATCACAGAAGAAAGACGTAAACTTGATGAATATTGATTAGGATGGGTACATTTCAATTCTCACAGCTATGATAACAGAAGCAAACCAATTGATCCAAATCACATTCCCCATAGTCTTGATGATCTTCACCCATACACTTATCGTTGCACTCTCCATTCCTAAATCTGAAGCATGGCCCGTGAAATGCACCGCTGTAGCTTTTACAATACTCATCACCCATGGCCACTGATCATATTACAAACGAGTAACTAGTTCAGTTTTTTTTCTTAAAATTTTCCACGGCAACCAATTGATATATTTTTAACCCTACGTATAAACAAATGAATCTAATATTCAATACAGTAGAGAAGAAGAATAATTATTACCAGAAGCTGTGAGCAATAAGAACATCATCACAAACACATATACGCCATTCGCCATGTTACAAAGTAGAGATCTCCAAATGAATTACTACTTCTCAACAGGTAACTTCGACGTCTGATTCAATCAAAGTAGTTTTTTATAGTGATCTACTTTGTGCGTTCCGCACAATTTTAATGTATTTATTTGTTGTTATTGTTACTATTGCTGCCTGCGATTTTGTTCGTTTATTTGTTGTTACTGTGGCTGCTTGCATAAAGGCTTTATCGTTTAGATTTAAAGATTGTTTTACAAATGACAAACTCAATGCAAATTTCGATGTAATATAATATGATTTGAAGCGTTACCACTCAAATGTCGTTTACAATTAATGTTTATTCGATCGCCGTATATCCGTTGTAGCCAGCCTTAAACAGCACACATTAAGCTTTGACTGCTTCGGTGTGCTGTGGGCCCATTCCTTCCTTCAACCTTCATTCCCGTCCCTTTTTGGAAACAATCGTGGTCAACATTTCCTTTGCTGTTGTAGGCCCGCATCTATTCTGGTTTCAAAATTCTATTCTGGTTTCAAAATGGCAGTACAGATCGTGCATCATTTTATACTGTCGATCTTGTAATAAACGGTTGTGATTGACTAACATGTCGCTATTACACTGTACAAAAGATCCGTTTTGAAGCCAAAATAGCTTACCACCTTTACAAACCCATCCCGTCCACATTAATCCTGCCCAAAGTTTAATTTTTAAAACTCTTTTCTCCCGCCCGTAAGTTCTCCAACCGTAGTAACACATGGGTTTATGATTGGAGCAGACGCAGCCTGTGCCCAAATGGGAGGTCTCGAACCGGGATAAATGATGGAAATGCTTTGAAAGGCATTCATGTAAAATGGCATTGTTGGCGGATACACAGAAAATGCATTTGCTTAAAATGATTTTGCCAGACTCCGCACTGTTTGCGTGACTCATATGGAGAGGCTTTTTCGAGTATTATAGTATAATTTTCAATTTGCTTTAGAAGATGAATAGTTTAAGGTCAATTATTGTCAAGAATATGCAACACAATAAAGGTTGAATAAAAGGAATGCTAATGACGATGTTATTATAATTCTAGTGGATTTCTATTCAGTTTTTTAATATTTTTATCACATTTTATTGTGATTAGGATGTGTTACTAAAACTTTTTACGAGATAATTGAATTTAATTAATAGTTTGAATTCTTTTTTGCTACATCACTTGGCATCTAATGTTGCAAGTGTGTCTTCATATTTTGTGTCTTAAGAATATGTTCTAAGAAATTAAGTGTTCGCTTTACAATTTACAAAAGTATATTTAGACAACTAAAATTTAAACACCATCTTTCAACACGTCATGTGTCATATCCTTTATAACTAATCATCTGTATTTGATTAGGAGAGAGGACCTCTAAGTAGTTGAGCACCCTAACTTCACGCTTCTCAAATCCTACATGAAAATTTCAAATCACTCCCAATTTTTTATAGTAGCTTACTTGGAAATCCTTCTACGTATAACTCAGGTTTCAAGGCCACATCATCAAATATGATGCCACATTAGCATGCTTTTTGCTAAGGTGTCCAAAACAGCCCAAAAAAAAGGTGAGACCAATAGTCGTACAAAAGGGGGGCCCATACTTGTGCAGTTGATGTGGCATCACATGATTGGTTGTTTTTTACAACTAAGGATACATTTCATTCAATTATGGGTATTAAAGTCACAACTATTGGTGCAATATTGTCAAAAAATTAGACTTTAAATCAACAAGTATGGCTATTAAATCAACAACTACTATCACAACAACTAGAATGCTCTCAACTACTGGGTCATCTCTCCTAATTATGTTATTTTCTTTTTACAATAAATTATATGAGCCCAAATTATGTGAGGGACATCATAGATACAGCATGAATACTCAACAATATCACCCCTAGTAGGGGTTCGAACCTTGGTGGCAAGAATCATGACACCACAACTTAACCATCACATTATGCCATTATCAACATCATAATCCACACTTGCTCTAGCCTATGAATTTGATTAGTTTTCCTTATATATAGCTAATAGAGATATCATTCAAGCAATAACTAGAATCCAAACTTAAATATGATGAGCGAAAGAGATAGGGTTTCAGATTTCTCTAGCAATGTCACTACAAAAGAAGAAGAGGATTCAGATGGCGAGGGGGGTGAAATTGCAAAAGGAAAGGTGGTTTCAAATGGCAAGCGGGGTGGCATTATTGGAGATTTCGACCTTAGGCTAGGAAGGGGATTTATCTCCTCACCCTTGTTTCTTTTTTGCTTCGTACTTGGACTTTGGAAGGGGTTTTTATCACACGTGGTTGGGTCTACTAGTTTATCACTAGTTTCAATTAGGAACATCCATTCTTAGGGTTTGAAGGGATTCGATGGGGGAGCCACTACTTCCCATTTTATTCCTCCTATTCAAGTTTTAAGTTTTCTATCTTCAAGGGAGCATGGCGTTCAATCTCCTAGTGTTGATAGGATATCTTCTATGGTACCCCTTGTCCCTCCCTTAGCTTCTTCAGTTCTACTTTCAGAGTGGTCTTTGCTTCACAAAGTGTTGATGGGATTTTCTATGGAGCCCTCTATTCCTTCCTTTTTTTTATTTTAGTGCTAGGCTCAGAGTTGTCCTTGCCTCCTACCTTATTTATGGATATCTAATGACTTGGTTGTTAGATCTTCAATCAAGGGCTATACATTGCTAATTTTGAGTGACTCTATGTTTTTTGAGGTTGGATTTTGATGGACCTTTTCTCCTTTTCTTTTGTTTGTGGGTGGGCTTTCAACTTTTTTTTATTAGATGGGATTATTGCACCTTCATCTAGTGTCCACCTATGTAACTTGGTTTTTCTTAGGTTAAAATGATAGTTACTCTCACTATTGGTTTATTGTGTTTCTACTATGAGGGGACTAAATTGTTGTCATTATATCAATCATTACTCCTTCCCCTCTTGAGCTTGATTTTGTTCTCATGGGAACTGCTAGTGGCTTGATCTAGTAGTGGATGGAAGTGGCTGATATGCCTTTTGTTGTTTGCACATGTAAGAGGTCTCTTAAAATTCCTAGATGAATAGGCTTAATTATTTCTTACTGAGGGGTCATGTGCACTCTCACCTTAATTGTCTCTTATTGAGGGGCAATGTGCACTCTCACCTTAGTAAGTTTAAGGATTGTAACCTTAATTCCTTTAAGGTGTCTATTGAAATCCTTTAGACACATACATGCTATGCAAGAGAAGAAGGGTTTTGGTCAAAAGTTTTTTCTCCTAATTTTCTCTAACTTAAAATCTCTTAATTAAAATAAACAAAAACAAAAATAATGTACGAAAAAATATCTTCCTCTACATTCTTATTTTTATCTACGACCAGTATCCATGGTTTAATATCTAACTCTAATCCTCTTGATTTTTTATGAAAGTTGTTTATTTTCAATTGTTTTAATGATATGTGTATTATATCTAATTTATTAATATAAAAAACAATATTTACAACTTAATTGTAAACTGAATATAGATAAAAGTAAAATTTTCTAACAACCCTCGCTAGGCTGGTGGCTCGTAGGCTTCCTGCCATTTATGGGTTGTCGTGCTCCCAGGTCTAGACCTCAATCAAAAAAAAAATTCTAACAAGAATTGAGAGCTCCCATTTGGGCATAGGTTACGTCTGCTCCAGTCATAAACCCATGTGTTACTGTTGGAGAACTTACGGGTGGGAGAAAAGAGTTTTAAAAATTAAACTTTGGGCGGGATTAATGGGGATGGGAACCATGGTCAGTAACGGCAAACAAGATGGGTTAGGGGATCCACAATAGCAACGAAAATGTTGACGGTGATTGTTTGCAAAATAGAAACGGACGAGAATGAAGGTTGGAGGAAAGAATGGGCCCAAAGCACACCTAAGCAGTCAAAGCTTAATGTGTTGTTTAAGCCAGCCCATCTATTCTAATTCTAAAATTATATGTGATCTTCGTGGGATTGTAAAATTTTAGTAATTATCATGATGATAAAGCTAATGAGAAGAGATCCCTTGATAAGTACTTTGTTTAGAATTGAACCAAGCTAAATGTTGTGATAATTCTTTGGGATCATAGTTTTGTAGCAATGATCATTTTGATAAATTCAATGGGAACAGATCTCTTCATAAGTAGTCTCTTTAGATTTGAACCAAGCTAAAACATTGTGATAATTTTTTTGGAATTGTAGTCTTCTAGTAATTGTCATAATGATAAAGCTAATGCAAAGAGATCTCTTGAGATATACTTTCTCGAGAATCAAATCAGGTTAAATTTTTAAATTTACTAAAGCTAAAAATCAAATTATTTTTTATTTTCTTCGTTTACTAGATATATATAAGTATATATAAATTTTAATTTTTAATGAAAAAATTATTTTATAATCTATCATTCATTATTTCACTAATTATTTTGCTATATTTTTACATTTATAAGGTAAATGTATACTCTTATGTTACTTTTAATTTGCATGCCACTTGCACACTCTATGTTCCCAAGCCCCTCATCATCAATATGGTGGTGGAAAAGACTTTTAGCATAGGCATTTTGCCTCTTCGCCACATGGTGGCTCTGCTTTTAGTTGGAACATGAGAGGAGTGGACCCCTTGCCTAGTGCTAACACAGGTTGGCTGGACACCAACATTGATTCTAGTTGGTCAAGATCATCCAAGTGGCTTCCACGATTATCACTGGCCATTTCCTCGGCCAAGATGGAGACTAAGAAAGAAGAAGATGCTACTGCAAAGGAGGGGTGGTCCCTTTCAGATGATACTCCTAACCCCGCTCTTGTACGGGGTCATAAAGATGATATTGATCCTTCAATGCCACCGTTGGCGAGTGCTTTAGCCGCTATAGGTCATTTTTTGTATTTATGTTTACGAGTGTTGCCCATGTTTATGCTTTAAGATGTTATTCCAGGCCTTTCTCGTATGACTCTTGAGGGGTGATCTCATATCCTCCTACCCATTTTTTGTGAATAGTGTACCATTTAATATATTAGTGGAAATGCCTATTTATAAAAATTAATTTTAAATTTTGGTTGTTAAATTTTGAATGGAACAATTACGATTTCAACCTATGACTTTATATTTGTTGCTAGGGTGCTTTATAACTCAGATACAAATTCTCCTATTGACTATTCCATTTTGGTTTAGTTTGTGATTCATGTTCTAATTCCTCACTTGAGCCATAATAAAAGTGCTTAGGGGATACTAACTTTTCCTGGGATGATATGCTCCTATATAATATCTCAATATTTTTTTATTTTATTTTTTTTTTAATTTTGTGGTAAACTAGACTTCTTGAGATGGAATACCACTTTGGATATCATACCTAATAGGTAATGCCAAACTTTGTCAATACATGTGATGAAGCCAGTTGACCTTGGTAATAAAATTTGCAACCCACATTTATTTTATGTCTATTGATGATAGATTTGTATTTTTTTCTCACAACTGATTTAGAGGACTAGATCAAAGGAGAATTTCTAGCTAGATGTTGGCATGATTCTAAAACTTACTAACAAAGATAAAATTTGTGTGTTCAGATAATTTTTCATCTTTATTTTTTGCATAGCATGTTAAAAATGGGTGTTTGCTATACATAGTGTAGGATTCATTTCACAACTCTCTAACAAATCTCCAAATGTTTTTCACCAAGAAAGAGACCATGGAAACAAAATTATAAATTTCAAGATGTGTATGCGTGTGGTATATTCATAAAAATTTACAAAACTTGTCTACACAACGTAGAAAGAGAGGAGCCAAATATTGAACCTCCTATTCAATGTTTAATAGATAGGGTGTTGTGGTAAGATTTTAAGTAGACATGTAAAATCATAGTATATCATAGGCATATTTTGGTTGAGAAATAATTATCCCAAAATTATTTTAATTGATATCCATCCAAAGGAAGTAATGTAAAAATTATAATTCTATCATAGAGAATGTGATATCTATAGTTGATTATATGAATTCTATCATGGTGAAGAACTATAAATTTGATGAACATGTCATTGACAGAAAAAACTAATAAGAGAATCTATTCACATTTATTTATAATGTATACAACAGGGTCATAGTGACGTTGGGTGAAACAAGGAGAAAGAACAAAGGAATCCTTCTCGACATACTAAAGCAAAAGAGATTTTTAGAGACCATAGAGGTATTTCAAAAGTATAGATACCGAGGAAGAATCATGAGTAAATTCATATTGATGTTTCATATATATTTTTTCTTGTATATTACCATGAGGAAATGTAACTTTATATTAATCTGATATATATGGGTCAATTATATGTGTTAAAAGTGAAGAGAATAAGGAATATGCATTTCATTTTGGAAAAGACAGTGAAATTATAGATATAATCTTAAAAATCTTAAACATATGCGTAACCAAGATCTTTTTATGAGAAAATAAGCTATAAAACAATAAATGAAACAAAGCAATTATAGACCCATGATTCAAAGTGATGTGGAAATGTCAAGATGAAATTATTGTGTTAGGAACTCAAAGAGATGTTGTAGAATAATGGGTACATGAAACAAAGTGTACACGAATGCCAACCTATGCAGGAGTGTCATAATGTATGTAAAATAATGAAAAATAGAAGCTAGGTAGTGATTTTTTAATAAACTAAGGATAGGATAGAAGTGCCAAATCCAGCCAATATAGTGTGACTACTAGCTAGTCTAAAAATAGCAAAAATATCTAGCTTTTAAGGAATGCTCCACCCTTTAAGGATGGGGATACTACCTCTTAAAGAAGGGAACACCTTATCATCATATTCTAGCAAAACTCACTTATTAACCTAAGAAAGATTAATAAAATTATAGGAAAAACCTACAACTATGTAAAAATAAATATCCCACTAGGAAAATAAAATCCTACACTAATATCATGTTTTAGGTTGTTAAATATGATGATGAAGGGTTCCAAAAAAATGAAGTCATGTTAGATACCCATGTACATGAGTATCTCCACTAAATAATAAGAAGTCCCCTAACAAAATAGGTAAGTATACCCCCTGATAATAGAAATAAATAACGTTGAATGACTAAGAATGCCCCACAATGTGTAGAGATATTAGTAGAAGCTCAAAAATAGATATGGGAGATGGTCCACTATCCTAGAACAATGTTCCTCCCCTTATGAAGAAACAATGTCAAAGTTGCATGCATGACATCATCCCATTGCTAAAAAGAATATGTAAGAAGAAAACTCAAAATTAATGATTTCTTTGAACTCTGATCTGTTGGAAATATGTTGGATTTGTTTAAGTGTTATCATTGATGTCAATATTGTATCCCGGTTGGAGACTATCTCAGTTAGTCTTGGTGATCTTCTTGGTTTCAGTGGTGATTCTTATCCGATATGATCAGATCTCTGGAATCGGTTTTGGATGCTTATTCTAGATGGTTACATGCTTGTTATATTTTGTTGGTTCATGATTTGGTGCTTAGGTTGTTATCACTTTGGGTATTTACTGGTATGGGCTAGCTTTTAGCTTCTGCCTTTACCAGCTTGCCTCTAGCTATCCCAGTTAGCTTTACCAGTATGCATTCTTTGGTGACTTGGTCAATGGATTTTGGGTTCGGTTTATGGAATAGGTTTCTATCATGTTGAAGGTGTTTCTTGATCGTGTCTTGAGCATTTGGTGACTTTGCATTAGATGGTGTGTTGTTATGATGGTCCTATTTGGATCTGATTAAACTTTCTTTTATTTCACTGAGGGTTTCTACCAGTTGGTGAAGCGTGTTGGATTTTGGTCTTAGAGGAATTTTCAGTGGATATAATTGTTTGGATACTTGAATTAGGTCCATATTATGTAATGTAAATCATAATATTTGTCTGGTGGTATCGTGTGATGTAATTTTTGTAATTATGGGTTTATGGGTTTAGGGTTTAGTCGACCTTGTAAATAAGGTTGATGATCTGTATTTATAGGCGACTTATTCATGTAATTGATTGTGATGGATTGTTATGGGATGGTTTTGTGTGCATTATCAGAGAAATTTTGTATTGCCTCTATCTCTCATTCAAACTTTAAATGAGGCTTCTATCACGGAAGAAGGGTCTACAAGTCACGAAACTCTCCCATTCATCATCAACATTGTTGAGACTCCTCTTTCTCCATTTGAGGAATTTGATGAAGATGGGTCATAACAAGACATATATTGAGAGTATAACCGATTCCTATGACTATGAATTCTTATCCATCCAAAGTTGTAGCACATATTCAACATTTAGAGCCTATGAAAATCAATCACCTATGGATGATGGCATTGAACATCAGGACATACAAGTTGATCAAAAGTCAATCAAGTATGTATTTGACAATAGGATCTGCATGATATCAGCAACATCTCCTCCTAATGAAGACATAGACAGGTTTGTCTTATATATCTATCACAAAGTCAATTTTGCTATAGATCTAGACAGAACCGCCTACTTTGGAGAAGCAAGCTCCTTTGCTAATATAGAAGATGTGGATGAAATAGAAAATGAAACTACATATAGACTAGATAATCTTCATATAGATCAAGAAGAATCAGTATTCCTAGTAGAAGAAACTGAAGAAATCAACATTGGAAATTTTGAGAATGTACATAAGGTTCACCTAGATAAGTCTTTAAACCCCATGAAAAAAAAATTATTTATTTAATTCTTTATGCGACAACCAAAAACATTTGCATGGTAGTATGCTCACATGCCAAGGCTGGACCCACAATTGGTCTTAGATCATTTACCATTTCTACCGAGAGTGAAACCATACAACCAAAAGCTCAGGAAAATGCACCTTCAAATAGCCCTGTTAGTCAAAGTAGAGTTACAGAAATTGTTAGATGTGCCTTTCATTAGACCCATAAACTATGGAAAATGGATTTCAAACTTCGTACCAGTGAATAAACCAACTGGGGGCATACGAATCTGTACTGACTTCGAGACCTAAACAAAGCATTTCCCAAGGATGATTTTTCGCTTCCTAATATAGATCATCAAGCTTTGCAGTATTTGAACAGTCAGAGTAAGTTGAATTAGAGACATGTGAGATTGGTAGAATTCTTGCAGAGCTGCACCTTTGTGTTGAAGCATAGAAGTAGAAAATCTAACAAATTTGTTGATGCATTGAGTAGGAGAAGGAATTTATTGACTGAAATGAGAGTGACAGTATTAGGTTTTCAAGATTTGAAGACCTTGTATGATGAAGACCCGGATTTTGCAGAACCTTAGAAAGCATGTAGAGAACCAGTTATGGTTTATAGGAAAAAATGGTTGGATTATTTCATTCAGGATGGGATGTTATTCAAGGGAGTTCAGTTGTGCATACCTAAGAGTTCCATGAGAGAGAACCTAATAAAAGAGAAACATAGTGGAGGTTTAGCTGGACATTTCTCTCTCTCATAAATGTTGAAAGAATTTTAAAGCATTTATTTTAAATTTAAAACATTTATCAAAATTGGACAAGCCCTTTATAGCTGGCAAAAACCCATGTCCTACATTTTACAATCTTTGAGCTAAAAATAAAGGGTCTCAAATAACTTATTAGTGTGATATAGAAAATTCATCGAACACATCTAATTGTTGGATTAACTATGTGATTTACATTCTTCCATAGCCAATGCTATACCTGTTTTGACATTGTACATATTCTCCTGCACTCATTTTGAATAAGTATGTCAAGTTTTAAGCTTTTCTCTTCTTCGCTCTCATATCATATCAGAGCGGGTGTTTTACTATGCGATAGGATATTAAATGATGGACGTTTCCATGGCATTGCTTAGGAATGAAAAGGATGTGCAACATATATTGACTGCTATATGTTTCTTATGACGCGTCCGAACATGTAGAGGCTATCTATTTGGGTGGGCTTTAAACCAAACATATTAAGCCTAGAGAATGTTAGTCAACTTTGAGTGTTTAACACTTTTAAGTAGAGAAATATATTTTTAGTGTGACCACACACCTTAAGCAACATATTAAGTCTAGAAAATGTCAGTCAACTCTGAGTGTTTAACACTTTTACGCTAGAAATCAAAGCTTAGTGTGTGAGATTTAAACCCTCCATCTAAATTCTACGACATGTCTAAACATCTGAAAGCATTGAAACGGTGAGAAGAGACGTTATGCTATGCAGAAGTTTAAAGATGCATTTGCCATGAATGACTTGTGAGTAAGAAAAGTTCACTAACGCATGTAAAATTTTTATAATATACAATTACTAAGTTAAAAATTTAAACGAAATAATACATTAGATTTCTACGCTTTAAAACTTTAATTGTTCTCTCTTCCTAACTAATATGCTTGTCATCGCTTCCATTCATGGAGTCGCACTCGTCCACCACTTTGGCCATCAGGCTCCTCCCATGGCCGCTTATTATTATCATTCATTTATTAAATGGCTTACAATGTTCGTATCTTATTAGTTCCTGCCTTTCAAGGAACTATTGTCGAGGGCATTCGTTATCTTTCCAATAGTTCCTATTATCTCCTGCCAATCACATTGCAGATATAAAATGTTTAGTTCCTAGAGTTCCTTATTTTGTAATGTTTAAGTTGTTTTATTTAAACAATTTTTAACTGAAATGCATAAATGAATGAATTCTATGGCTTCTCATTGAATTAAGTTTTTAAAGCGTTATACTTACCTTCACATGGAACGAAGCGCGCTTTGGCTGGTGCATGCAGGGCTGGAATGTTTGGCATTCTGTAGATGGCGGAGACGGAGACAGTACAGAGCTAATGCAAGAAGAACTGTAAAGCAGGGTCGTCAAAACAGGGCAAGCAGTTGGCATTTGGGGCTGAGGCGATACGACATGGAGGTGCGTCTGCAGACAGATGGCTATCGAGGCTTTCCTTTTGGGCATGCAGGCCAGAACAACTGTTGTTGCGTCGGTGGGAGATGGTAGTGTAAAATAATATTTATAAACACATGATGTCGTATTTTATTAGCATTGGCATTTACGACTGCACCTGTAGCTTTGGCAGGGTTTTGTGGCGATGAAAAAGGGTTGTAGACAGATGGCTCTTAGGGTTCGGCCAATAGCGTGGCTTGCTTTTTGCTATGTCAAGACTACGCTCAAATCTAATTCCCAATTTGGCAGGGATATGTGCTCGGGTGTTAACCATAGTCTGCAAGGTGGGAGCATTGGCAGCCTGTAGATGGTCGATGGGGAGGCAATGCAAAGCCCAATGCAAGAGAATGCTTGGATACAGAGGAAAGGGGTAAAAACTAGATCTCGGTTAGAATTTGTTGCACAAAGTTGGCATTTACGGCTGCACCCGTGCGACATGGAGGTGCAGAACGGTAGCTTTGGTGGGGTTTTGTCGCGAGGAACAAAGGTTGTAGACAGATGGCTCTTAGAGTTTCCGTGCCAGAGGACCTGTTGCTACGTAGGTGGCAGATGACAATGAAAAAATATTAATAAACGCAGGATGCAAAAATTTTAGCATTAAGCTGTTCTGGAGCATGCCTTGGCCTTTTTAACTTCAGCGATTCTTCAGCGAAATATGCTGTGTTCTGGTATTTACGGAAGCAAAATTTTCCCTTTCCTGAATCTGTTTCAATACTTCTTTAGGGTAGGATATACAATCCGAAATCTTTCAAACAGACCAGCATATGCAATGTCTACCCAGTTTTATGCAGCATTTCACAGTTATCAAACAATAAATACAAGACTTATAAGTCCACATTTATCGTTCAATGCAAAACTGAATAAACATATTGCTTACCACACCGAATTCACCCAAAAATAATGGCCCATAAGAAAATTCTCCCAGAGCATTTTTCAAATAGTCAAGAGTGGGCGATGCCATGGTTGAGGAAACAAAAGGTCAACTGACCCATCAGATTCCTTATCATATACACAACCAAGAACATCCTATAAATTTTTCTTTGTCGTTATCTCTTTTGCAAAAAAGTATTCCTCTTACCTGTTGCTCTACTACCTCGGTTTCTGGTTTGATCAATGCCATGAAGACGGTTTTTTGAAAAGTTTCTGAATATTTGAGTAGTTCATTTGCAGCGTCCTTTTTCTCAGCCTCCTGAACGATTCCAATGAATATCACTGTTTAAAATTCAGGTGGGAAACTTCTGAAAGTAATAAAAGGAATTTCTTGTAAGATCAGTAGAATCAGAGTTCTACATCTCCCCTGTCTCCGTAAAATTGAATTAAATTTTAATTGTTTTACTTCTTAAGACTTGCTTAGTCATTTAGATATGGTGACTTAGATTCTAAAAATGGGTAAATTAGTTGACATGAATTTTCTTACAGTTCACGTAGTATTTAAAATATTGTTGCTGGAATGGCTGTATGTTTTGATCTTTTAGAAAAGATTTTCCCAAAATTTCTTTCCACTTGCAAATTACTTTCACAATTTATTTAGTTCACATAAGCTTCCATAGCTACGCACAGAGGAGGTAATCTCGGGGTCTGTCTACAGTCAATCTGTTAGTTTTAATGATCGAGTCAGCAGAAAGAATTAATTCAAACAAAACCAGATGATTAGATTAGATAGCATGAGTTCGTGAATCAACTATTATCGGCTTGAATTTTTTCAAATAAAAAAAGAGAGAGGGGCCTCTCAGCTACTAGCAGTACTGGCTATTGGTGTAGGTCATTCATCAATTAGTGATTCAAAATGGGTGGGTTTGCAGGCTATCTAAGCCGTTGAATATGTAGTAGTAGAGGTAGGACCACCAAATTCCTATTTCACATTGACTAGCCAAGTACGAGAACCAATGGTACTTGTGCTTATGGATGCAGTGTCTCGGGATTTCCCTCCCCCAATATCGACTTGACCAATGGTAGAGTACCTTTAAGGATCAGGGTAGTATATATTTTTTTTCCATGCACTTCACTTAAATCTATTATTATGCTACTAGTAATTTACTAATTCATTGATTCTCACCCAAACGATTCATAAATCTTATTAGAGTCTAAAACATAGATTAGTTAAATGGTAAAGCCAAGTTAAATGGTAAAACCAACATATATGTTGGAGCACTGACTATAATGTTCGAAGTTCTTCAAACATAATCTTCCATTTAGAAGTAAAACAGGTTTCCATGATGTATTGCCTCCAAAATGTTTGTTTCATAGATGCATCCAATAAAATCTTGGGAATGGAATAGAGAATGATCTGGGGATGGCAACTGCCATCCCCATGACCTAGAAAAGGCTTTTGGTTCATGGATGAAGTGTTTGGGTTTCGCAGTGGTGTACATCCTCGTTTAACATAGTACACTCTCTCTTTATAGTTTGTCTAACTTCTTAGACATTATAAATGTATAACTAGTGTAGTGCATGAAATAGGAGTCTTTGGAAACCATATTGATCATGATTGTGGAATAAAAGGGAATAAAAATGACAAGGTTTTCAAAAAAATAAGAAGGTTTAATAATAATTTTAATAATCTGAATCTCCCATTATATAGTTACAATAGTTGAAATAAACCATGAAAATTACCTAAGTTTGATCTCCCAGATTGACAACTATAGAAGGCAAATTACCCGCTTCAATGAAAACGCATTCCATCTATGCTGGATGTAAATTACAATTGCAAGCACCACAACAGTAACTGGAATAGCAACGTCCCCAGACTTCGAATAAAAATCTAAGCTAGGATCTGCAAATTCAAAGTCATCTGCAAAGTAAGGATTGAACACTGGGTACCTTAAGTAGTCATATAAGTGAGGTAGAAGGCACAAAATAGTGACAACAATGTCATATAGTTTCCTTAGTGCTTTGCAATCAACTTTCCAAAGAACATTGCTAGCAATTGGAGGAAGCAAGAAAAAATCTTGCATCAAACTTACGTACTCCTTAACCTCAGTTTCCCATTCATGCTACTTGTGCATATTGCCTTTCCAGTCTAGATAGGTAGAATATTGAATCGGGCATTGACTGACTTTCATAGTATGCACAATGAACACAATCAAACATGAATA
>NW_026729963.1:0-28616 GCF_030272615.1 Cryptomeria japonica | reverse complement strand
GCCTTCACTAATTTCCAGAAAAGGCAAAAAAAAACGATATTTTAAAATTTCCGTTCTGAAAGATAGTGAAAAAAACGGAACGCGGGTGCCATCTTGAGCCCTTCCTGATGCGCAGCCCAGGCAAGTTGTGCGCACCAAGGTGCCCACCCTGGCGGAGGTGCGCGCCCGGGGCAAACCGGGCTCCGACTTCGTGCACTGCATGGTGCCCACCAAGGCGCGCAACCCAGCCAAGGTGCCCACCGCAGCGAAGGTGCACGCGAGGTGCGCACCCGAGGTGCACACCCGGGGCAAACCGGGCTCCGACTTCGTGCACGCCGCACCTTGGAGCACACTTCAGAGCGCTCCTTGGTACGCACCAGGGCGCGCAACCCAGCCAAGGTGCTCACCCCGGCGAAGGTGCACGCGAGGTGCGCACCCGGGGCAAACCGGGCTCGGACTTCGTGCACGCCGCACCTTGGAGCACACATCGGAGCGCTCCCGGGTTCGCACCAGCATTGCGCACCTTTGATGCGCTGCCTTCACTAATTTCCAGAAAAGGCAAAAAAAAGAAAAAAATGAGATTTTAAAATTTCCGTTTTGAAAGATAGTGAAAAAAACGGAACGCGGGTGCCATCTTGAGCCCGCCCTGGTGTGCAGCCCAGGCAAGTTGTGCGCACCAAGGCACCCACCCTGGCCAAGGTGGGTCACGGGGTGGGTCCTAGGGTGGGTAACGGGGTGGGTACTAAGGTGCGTGCCAAGGTGGGTCATAGGGTGGGTGCCAAGGTGGGCACCAGGGTGGGTGTGCACCAACCCTAGCCAGGGTAGGTCACGGGGTGGTTGTCGGGGTGGGCGTCAAGGAGCCAAGGTGGGTGGCAAGTAGCCAAGTTGCGTGCCAAGGTGGGTGTCGGGGTGGGTGCCAAGGATCCAAGGTGGGTGCCAAGGAACCAAGGTGGGTGTCTGGGTGGGTGCCGAGGTGGGAGCCAGGGTGGGTCCCAAGGTGAGTGCAAAGGTGGGTGCCAGGGTCAAGGTGAGTGCCAATGTGGGTTCCAAGGTGCCAGGGTCAGGGTGAGTGCCAATGTGGGTTCAAAGGTGCTAAGTTGGGTGCGAGGTTGGGTGCGAGGGTGGGTGGGTGCCAAGGTGTGCTAGGTGGAAGCCCGGGTGGGTCGGCATCCCATGGGTGTCGAGTTGGGTGCCTGATGGGTGCTTCTTGTCAAGTTTTAGTCGTCGGGACTCATTTCGAGCCTTAGAGGTCGTTTCTTGTCCGGTTGCCCTGTCTTCGACCTGGGAACCCAATTTTGGTCCTCGGGTCCCATTTTTTTTTGTCTCGCATCCCACTTTTGGCCTGTGGCCTTTTCGGGGTCGATTCTCGTTTTGGGCATCAGAGCATGTTTCTTCTCCTAAAACCCAATATTTGTTTATTAAGTCTCGGAACACATTTTTGTTCTCGTGGACCCATCATGGGTCTTGGAACGCATTTGTGGTCCTTGGGTCCCATTTTGCATCCCGAAACTTGTGTTTTGGTGCTTGATCCCTATTTTGGGTGCCCACCTTGCACCAAGTGCGCACCCGGGGCAAACCGAGCGCCTTGGTGCACCGGGGCAAGATCGAGCGTGCACCCGAGGCGCCCCGAACATGCACCAAGGTGCACTCGGCCCACATGTGAGCGCAGGTCGTTGCGCCCGAGGTGGTGTGTGGGCACCGCGTTGCAGACGGGACACTGCACGCACACGACGCCCCCTCCAGGTGCACGCACGTAGGCCGGGCCGGGTGCACACCCGACGCCCTAGCAAGGTGCGCGCACCCGGGCAGGGCTCACACTTGGCGAACGGGGCGCACTTCGCGAGGGAGGGTGTGCACCTCGACGGGGGTGGGTGGCCGGGGTGGATTCGCACGTGGGTCGCGGTTTGCTAAGTACACACTGCGACAAGCTCATAACGGGTGCGATCATACCAGCGTTAGTGCACCGGATCCCATCAGAACTCCGCAGTTAAGCGCGCTTGGGCCGGAGTAGTACTGGGATGGGTGACCTCCCGGGAAGTCCCGGTGTTGCACCCTTTTTTAGTTTTTCGCCGGGCGTCGCAATGCTATTTGAATAAACCTTTTGCCCGTTTGCGTTCTCGTCGGGGCCGGGCCGGGCCGGGGTGCGCTGCCCGCACTACCGCGCGCGCGGGGGGCGACACCGAGCGCGCACCCGAGGCGCCCCGAGCACACAGGCCACGGTGCAACCCGGGCGTTGTGCGCGCACCCCGGTGCGCCCGAGGTGCTGCGCGCGCACCCAGGTGAAATCGGTGTGCACCTCGGCCAGTGCGCGCTCGGTCGAGTCGCGCACGTTGGCCAAGGTGCACGGTGATGTTTCTTACTCTAAGGTTCCGCACCAGACGCCCGGGACAGGTGAGCGAAGCTGGGCGGGGCCGGGTGCGCGGCCGGGGCAGGTGCACGCAGCTGGAGAGAGCTTTGGAGCACACTTCGGAGCGCACCAATGATGCGCTCCATTCAAAAGTTTCCTGAAAAGGCAAAAAAAGTTGAGATTATAGAATTTCCCACTTGAGAGATTGTAAAAAAAAAAAATTTAAAATGAAGGAAACGCGGGTGCCAAGGTGTGCGCAGCCCAGCCAAGGTGTGCGCACCAAGGCGCCCACCCTGGCGAAGGTGCACGCAAGGTGCGCACCCGAGGCAAACCGGACAATTAACCCAACTTTCGACTTCGCGCGCACCTTGGAGCGCACTTCGGAGCGCTCCTTGGTGCGCACCAATCTTGGGCACCTCGGAGTGCACCATGGCGCCCACCAAGGTGCGCACCCGGGGCAAACCGAGCTCCGACTTCGTGCGCACCTTGGAGCGCACGAAAGGTGCGCACCATGGCGCCCACCAAGGTGCGCAGCCCAGCCAAGGCGTGCGCATCAAGGTGCGCACCCTGGCGAAGGTGCGCACCCGGGGCAAACCGAGCTCCGACTTCGTGCGCACCTTGGAGCGCACAAAAGGTGCGCAACCCAGCCAAGGTGTGCGCACCCCGGTCAAACCGAGCTCCGAATCGTGCGCACCAGAGGTGCACGCCATCGTGCGCACCTTGGAGCACACTTCGGAGCCCTCCTTGGTGCGCGCCGATGTTGCGCACCTCGGAGCGCACCCGGGGAAAACAATGCAATTAACCCGACTTTCGACTTCGTGGGCACCTCGGAGCGCTCTCGGGTTCGCACCTCGGAGCACACCGAGGTGCGCACCTTTGATGCGCTGCCTTCACCAATTTCCAGAAAAGGCAAGAAAACATTGAGAAGGTGTGCGCACCGAGGTGCCCACCCTGGCGAAGGTGCACGCGAGGTGCGCACCCGGGGCAAACCGGGCTCCGACTTCGTGCACGCCGCACCTTGGAGCACACTTCGGAGCGCTCCTTGGTGCGCACCAGGGCGCGCAACCCAGCCGAGGTGCCCACCCCGGCGAAGGTGCACGCGAGGTGCGCACCCGGGGCAAACCGGGCTCCGACTTCGTGCACGCCATGGTGCCCACCGCGGCGAAGGTGCACGCGAGGTGCGCACCCGGGGCAAACCGGGCTCCGACTTCGTGCACGCCGCACCTTGGAGCACACTTCGGAGCGCTCCTTGGTGCGCACCATGGTGCCCACCAGGGCGCGCAACCCCGCCGAAGGTGCACGCGAGGTGCGCACCCGGGGCAAACCGGGCTCCGACTTCGTGCACGCCGCACCTTGGAGCACACTTCGGAGCGCTCCTTGGTGCGCACCATGGTGCCCACCAGGGCGCGCAACCCCGCCGAAGGTGCACGCGAGGTGCGCACCCGGGGCAAACCGGGCTCCGACTTCGTGCACGCCATGGTGCGCACCGCGGCGAAGGTGCGCACCCGGGGCAAACCGGGCTCCGACTTCGTGCACGCCGCACCTTGGAGCACACTTCGGAGCGCTCCTTGGTGCGCACCAGGGCGCGCAACCCAGCCGAGGTGCCCACCCCGGCGAAGGTGCACGCGAGGTGCGTACCCGGGGCAAACCGGGCTCCGACTTCGTGCACGCCGCACCTTGGAGCACACTTCGGAGCGCTCCTTGGTGCGCACCATGGTGCCCACCAGGCCGCGCAACCCAGCCAAGGTGTGCGCACCAAGGTGCACGCGAGGTGCGCACCCGGGGCAAACCGGGGTCCGACTTCGTGCACGCCGCACCTTGGAGCACACATCGGGGCGCTCCCGGGTTCGCACCGGCGTTGCGCACCGTGGTGGGCACCTCGGAGCACACCAAGGTGGGCAGCGAGGTGCGCACCTTTGATGCGATGCCTTCACTAATTTCCATAAAAGGCAAAAAAAAAACGAGATTTTAAAATTTCCGTTTTGAAAGATAGTGAGAAAAAGGGAATGCTGGTGCCATCTTGAGCCCGCCCTGGTGCGCAGCCCAGCCAAGGTGTGCGCACCAAGGTGCCCACCCTGGCGAAGGTGCGCGCCCGGGCAATTAACCCAACTTCCAACTTCGCGCGCGCCAGGGTGGGAGCGCACCCAACAACCGGGCCTGGGAAGAGCCAATGCGAGAAACCCCACCAAACGCTCTGACAAAAAAAGAGGGGGCGCTCCAGTAACCCCGCTTCGGAGCGCACCCTGGGCAAACCCAGCCAAGGTGCCCACCCCGGCCAAGGTGCAGGCGAGGTGCGCACCCGGGGCAAACCGGGCTCCGACAACGTGCACGCCGCACCTTGGAGCACACTTCGTAGCGCTCCCGGGTGCGCACCTCAGAGCACACCAAGGTGGGCAGCGAGGTGCGCACCTTTGATGCGCTGCCTTCACTAATTTCCAGAAAAGGCAAAAAAAAAAGGAGATTTTAAAATTTCCGTTTTGAAAGATAGTGAAAAAAACGGAACGCGCGTGCCATCTTGAGCCCGCCCTGGTGCGCAGCCCAGGTAAGGTGCCCACCCTGGCAAAGGTGCGCACCCGGGCAATTAACCCTACTTCCGACTTCGTGCGCGCCAGGGTGGCAACCGGGCCTCGGAAGAGCCAATGCGAGAAACCCCACCAAACGCTCCGACAAAAAAAGAGGCGGCGCTCCAATAACCCCGCTTCGGAGCGCAGCCGGGGCAAACCCAGCCAAGGTGCCCACCCCGACGAAGGTGCACGCGAGGTGCGCACCCGGGGCAAACCGGGCTCCGACAACGTGCACGCAGCACCTTGGAGCACACTTCGAAGCACTCCCGGGTGCCCACCGGCGTTGCGCACCGTGGTGGGCAGCGAGGTGCGCACCTTTGATGCGCTGCCTTCACTAATTTCCAGAAAAAGGCAAAAAAAAATGAGATTTTAAAATTTCCGTTTTGAAAGATAGTGAAAAAAAAGGAACGCGGGTGCCATCTTGAGCCCGCCCTGGTGCGCAGCCCAGGCAAGGCATGCGCACCAAGGTGCCCACCCGAGGTGCACACCCGGGGCAAACCGGGCTCCGACTTCGTGCAGGCCGCACCTTGGAGCACACTTCGGAGCGCTCCTTGGTGCGCACCATGGTGCCCACCAGGGCGCGCAACCCAGCCAAGGTCTGCACACTAAGGTGCCCACCCCGGCGAAGGTGCACGCGAGGTGCGCACCCGGGGCAAACCGGGCTCCGACTTCGTGCACGCCATGGTGCCCACCGCGGCGAAGGTGCACGCGAGGTGCGCACCCGGGGCAAACCGGGCTCCGACTTCGTGCACGCCGCACCTTGGAGCACACTTCGGAGCGCTCCTTGGTGCGCACCATGGTGCCCACCAGGGCGCGCAACCCAGCCAAGGTGTGCGCACCAAGGTGCACGCGAGGTGCGCACCCGGGGCAAACCGGGGTCCGACTTCGTGCACGCCGCACCTTGGAGCACACATCGGAGCGCTCCCAGGTTCGCACCAGCGTTGCGCACCTTTGATGCGCTGCCTTCACTAATTTCCAGAAAAGGCAAAAAAAAACGATATTTTAAAATTTCCGTTCTGAAAGATAGTGAAAAAAACGGAACGCGGGTGCCATCTTGAGCCCTTCCTGGTGCGCAGCCCAGGCAAGTTGTGCGCACCAAGGTGCCCACCCTGGCGGAGGTGCGCGCCCGGGGCAAACCGGGCTCCGACTTCGTGCACTGCATGGTGCCCACCAAGGCGCGCAACCCAGCCAAGGTGCCCACCGCAGCGAAGGTGCACGCGAGGTGCACACCCGGGGCAAACCGGGCTCCGACTTCGTGCACGCCGCACCTTGGAGCACACTTCAGAGCGCTCCTTGGTGCGCACCAGGGCGCGCAACCCAGCCGAGGTGCCCACCCCGGCGAAGGTGCACGCGAGGTGCGCACCCGGGGCAAACCGGGCTCCGACTTCGTGCACGCCATGGTGCCCACCGCGGCGAAGGTGCGCACCCGGGGCAAACCGGGCTCCGACTTCGTGCACGCCGCACCTTGGAGCACACTTCGGAGCGCTCCTTGGTGCGCACCATGGTGCCCACCAGGCCGCGCAACCCAGCCAAGGTGTGCGCACCAAGGTGCACGCGAGGTGCGCACCCGGGGCAAACCGGGGTCCGACTTCGTGCACGCCGCACCTTGGAGCACACATCGGGGCGCTCCCGGGTTCGCACCGGCGTTGCGCACCGTGGTGGGCACCTCGGAGCACACCAAGGTGGGCAGCGAGGTGCGCACCTTTGATGCGATGCCTTCACTAATTTCCATAAAAGGCAAAAAAAAAACGAGATTTTAAAATTTCCGTTTTGAAAGATAGTGAGAAAAAGGGAATGCTGGTGCCATCTTGAGCCCGCCCTGGTGCGCAGCCCAGCCAAGGTTTGCGCACCAAGGTGCCCACCCTGGCGAAGGTGCGCGCCCGGGCAATTAACCCAACTTCCAACTTCGCGCGCGCCAGGGTGGGAGCGCACCCAACAACCGGGCCTGGGAAGAGCCAATGCGAGAAACCCCACCAAACTCTCTGACAAAAAAAGAGGGGGCGCTCCAGTAACCCCGCTTCGGAGCGCACCCTGGGCAAACCCAGCCAAGGTGCCCACCCCGGCCAAGGTGCAGGCGAGGTGCGCACCCGGGGCAAACCGGGCTCCGACAACGTGCACGCCGCACCTTGGAGCACACTTCGTAGCGCTCCCGGGTGCGCACCTCAGAGCACACCAAGGTGGGCAGCGAGGTGCGCACCTTTGATGCGCTGCCTTCACTAATTTCCAGAAAAGGCAAAAAAAAAAGGAGATTTTAAAATTTCCGTTTTGAAAGATAGTGAAAAAAACGGAACGCGCGTGCCATCTTGAGCCCGCCCTGGTGCGCAGCCCAGGTAAGGTGCCACCCTGGCAAAGGTGCGCACCCGGGCAATTAACCCTACTTCCGACTTCGTGCGCGCCAGGGTGGCAACCGGGCCTCGGAAGAGCCAATGCGAGAAACCCCACCAAACGCTCCGACAAAAAAAGAGGCGGCGCTCCAATAACCCCGCTTCGGAGCGCAGCCGGGGCAAACCAAGCCAAGGTGCCCACCCCGACGAAGGTGCACGCGAGGTGCGCACCCGGGGCAAACCGGGCTCCGACAACGTGCACGCAGCACCTTGGAGCACACTTCGAAGCACTCCCGGGTGCCCACCGGCGTTGCGCACCGTGGTGGGCAGCGAGGTGCGCACCTTTGATGCGCTGCCTTCACTAATTTCCAGAAAAAGGCAAAAAAAAATGAGATTTTAAAATTTCCGTTTTGAAAGATAGTGAAAAAAAAGGAACGCGGGTGCCATCTTGAGCCCGCCCTGGTGCGCAGCCCAGGCAAGGCATGCGCACCAAGGTGCCCACCCGAGGTGCACACCCGGGGCAAACCGGGCTCCGACTTCGTGCAGGCCGCACCTTGGAGCACACTTCGGAGCGCTCCTTGGTGCGCACCATGGTGCCCACCAGGGCGCACCCGAGGCAAACCGGGCTCCGACTTCGTGCACGCCGCACCTTGGAGCACACATCGGAGCGCTCCCAGGTTCGCACCAGCGTTGCGCACCTTTGATGCGCTGCCTTCACTAATTTCCAGAAAAGGCAAAAAAAAACGATATTTTAAAATTTCCGTTCTGAAAGATAGTGAAAAAAACGGAACGCGGGTGCCATCTTGAGCCCTTCCTGATGCGCAGCCCAGGCAAGTTGTGCGCACCAAGGTGCCCACCCTGGCGGAGGTGCGCGCCCGGGGCAAACCGGGCTCCGACTTCGTGCACTGCATGGTGCCCACCAAGGCGCGCAACCCAGCCAAGGTGCCCACCGCAGCGAAGGTGCACGCGAGGTGCGCACCCGAGGTGCACACCCGGGGCAAACCGGGCTCCGACTTCGTGCACGCCGCACCTTGGAGCACACTTCAGAGCGCTCCTTGGTACGCACCAGGGCGCGCAACCCAGCCAAGGTGCTCACCCCGGCGAAGGTGCACGCGAGGTGCGCACCCGGGGCAAACCGGGCTCGGACTTCGTGCACGCCGCACCTTGGAGCACACATCGGAGCGCTCCCGGGTTCGCACCAGCATTGCGCACCTTTGATGCGCTGCCTTCACTAATTTCCAGAAAAGGCAAAAAAAAGAAAAAAATGAGATTTTAAAATTTCCGTTTTGAAAGATAGTGAAAAAAACGGAACGCGGGTGCCATCTTGAGCCCGCCCTGGTGTGCAGCCCAGGCAAGTTGTGCGCACCAAGGCACCCACCCTGGCCAAGGTGGGTCACGGGGTGGGTCCTAGGGTGGGTAACGGGGTGGGTACTAAGGTGCGTGCCAAGGTGGGTCATAGGGTGGGTGCCAAGGTGGGCACCAGGGTGGGTGTGCACCAACCCTAGCCAGGGTAGGTCACGGGGTGGTTGTCGGGGTGGGCGTCAAGGAGCCAAGGTGGGTGGCAAGTAGCCAAGTTGCGTGCCAAGGTGGGTGTCGGGGTGGGTGCCAAGGATCCAAGGTGGGTGCCAAGGAACCAAGGTGGGTGTCTGGGTGGGTGCCGAGGTGGGAGCCAGGGTGGGTCCCAAGGTGAGTGCAAAGGTGGGTGCCAGGGTCAAGGTGAGTGCCAATGTGGGTTCCAAGGTGCCAGGGTCAGGGTGAGTGCCAATGTGGGTTCAAAGGTGCTAAGTTGGGTGCGAGGTTGGGTGCGAGGGTGGGTGGGTGCCAAGGTGTGCTAGGTGGAAGCCCGGGTGGGTCGGCATCCCATGGGTGTCGAGTTGGGTGCCTGATGGGTGCTTCTTGTCAAGTTTTAGTCGTCGGGACTCATTTCGAGCCTTAGAGGTCGTTTCTTGTCCGGTTGCCCTGTCTTCGACCTGGGAACCCAATTTTGGTCCTCGGGTCCCATTTTTTTTTGTCTCGCATCCCACTTTTGGCCTGTGGCCTTTTCGGGGTCGATTCTCGTTTTGGGCATCAGAGCATGTTTCTTCTCCTAAAACCCAATATTTGTTTATTAAGTCTCGGAACACATTTTTGTTCTCGTGGACCCATCATGGGTCTTGGAACGCATTTGTGGTCCTTGGGTCCCATTTTGCATCCCGAAACTTGTGTTTTGGTGCTTGATCCCTATTTTGGGTGCCCACCTTGCACCAAGTGCGCACCCGGGGCAAACCGAGCGCCTTGGTGCACCGGGGCAAGATCGAGCGTGCACCCGAGGCGCCCCGAACATGCACCAAGGTGCACTCGGCCCACATGTGAGCGCAGGTCGTTGCGCCCGAGGTGGTGTGTGGGCACCGCGTTGCAGACGGGACACTGCACGCACACGACGCCCCCTCCAGGTGCACGCACGTAGGCCGGGCCGGGTGCACACCCGACGCCCTAGCAAGGTGCGCGCACCCGGGCAGGGCTCACACTTGGCGAACGGGGCGCACTTCGCGAGGGAGGGTGTGCACCTCGACGGGGGTGGGTGGCCGGGGTGGATTCGCACGTGGGTCGCGGTTTGCTAAGTACACACTGCGACAAGCTCATAACGGGTGCGATCATACCAGCGTTAGTGCACCGGATCCCATCAGAACTCCGCAGTTAAGCGCGCTTGGGCCGGAGTAGTACTGGGATGGGTGACCTCCCGGGAAGTCCCGGTGTTGCACCCTTTTTTAGTTTTTCGCCGGGCGTCGCAATGCTATTTGAATAAACCTTTTGCCCGTTTGCGTTCTCGTCGGGGCCGGGCCGGGCCGGGGTGCGCTGCCCGCACTACCGCGCGCGCGGGGGCGACACCGAGCGCGCACCCGAGGCGCCCCGAGCACACAGGCCACGGTGCAACCCGGGCGTTGTGCGCGCACCCCGGTGCGCCCGAGGTGCTGCGCGCGCACCCAGGTGAAATCGGTGTGCACCTCGGCCAGTGCGCGCTCGGTCGAGTCGCGCACGTTGGCCAAGGTGCACGGTGATGTTTCTTACTCTAAGGTTCCGCACCAGACGCCCGGGACAGGTGAGCGAAGCTGGGCGGGGCCGGGTGCGCGGCCGGGGCAGGTGCACGCAGCTGGAGAGAGCTTTGGAGCACACTTCGGAGCGCACCAATGATGCGCTCCATTCAAAAGTTTCCTGAAAAGGCAAAAAAAGTTGAGATTATAGAATTTCCCACTTGAGAGATTGTAAAAAAAAAAAATTTAAAATGAAGGAAACGCGGGTGCCAAGGTGTGCGCAGCCCAGCCAAGGTGTGCGCACCAAGGCGCCCACCCTGGCGAAGGTGCACGCAAGGTGCGCACCCGAGGCAAACCGGACAATTAACCCAACTTTCGACTTCGCGCGCACCTTGGAGCGCACTTCGGAGCGCTCCTTGGTGCGCACCAATCTTGGGCACCTCGGAGTGCACCATGGCGCCCACCAAGGTGCGCACCCGGGGCAAACCGAGCTCCGACTTCGTGCGCACCTTGGAGCGCACGAAAGGTGCGCACCATGGCGCCCACCAAGGTGCGCAGCCCAGCCAAGGCGTGCGCATCAAGGTGCGCACCCTGGCGAAGGTGCGCACCCGGGGCAAACCGAGCTCCGACTTCGTGCGCACCTTGGAGCGCACAAAAGGTGCGCAACCCAGCCAAGGTGTGCGCACCCCGGTCAAACCGAGCTCCGAATCGTGCGCACCAGAGGTGCACGCCATCGTGCGCACCTTGGAGCACACTTCGGAGCCCTCCTTGGTGCGCGCCGATGTTGCGCACCTCGGAGCGCACCCGGGGAAAACAATGCAATTAACCCGACTTTCGACTTCGTGGGCACCTCGGAGCGCTCTCGGGTTCGCACCTCGGAGCACACCGAGGTGCGCACCTTTGATGCGCTGCCTTCACCAATTTCCAGAAAAGGCAAGAAAACATTGAGAAGGTGTGCGCACCGAGGTGCCCACCCTGGCGAAGGTGCACGCGAGGTGCGCACCCGGGGCAAACCGGGCTCCGACTTCGTGCACGCCGCACCTTGGAGCACACTTCGGAGCGCTCCTTGGTGCGCACCAGGGCGCGCAACCCAGCCGAGGTGCCCACCCCGGCGAAGGTGCACGCGAGGTGCGCACCCGGGGCAAACCGGGCTCCGACTTCGTGCACGCCATGGTGCCCACCGCGGCGAAGGTGCACGCGAGGTGCGCACCCGGGGCAAACCGGGCTCCGACTTCGTGCACGCCGCACCTTGGAGCACACTTCGGAGCGCTCCTTGGTGCGCACCATGGTGCCCACCAGGGCGCGCAACCCCGCCGAAGGTGCACGCGAGGTGCGCACCCGGGGCAAACCGGGCTCCGACTTCGTGCACGCCGCACCTTGGAGCACACTTCGGAGCGCTCCTTGGTGCGCACCATGGTGCCCACCAGGGCGCGCAACCCCGCCGAAGGTGCACGCGAGGTGCGCACCCGGGGCAAACCGGGCTCCGACTTCGTGCACGCCATGGTGCGCACCGCGGCGAAGGTGCGCACCCGGGGCAAACCGGGCTCCGACTTCGTGCACGCCGCACCTTGGAGCACACTTCGGAGCGCTCCTTGGTGCGCACCAGGGCGCGCAACCCAGCCGAGGTGCCCACCCCGGCGAAGGTGCACGCGAGGTGCGTACCCGGGGCAAACCGGGCTCCGACTTCGTGCACGCCGCACCTTGGAGCACACTTCGGAGCGCTCCTTGGTGCGCACCATGGTGCCCACCAGGCCGCGCAACCCAGCCAAGGTGTGCGCACCAAGGTGCACGCGAGGTGCGCACCCGGGGCAAACCGGGGTCCGACTTCGTGCACGCCGCACCTTGGAGCACACATCGGGGCGCTCCCGGGTTCGCACCGGCGTTGCGCACCGTGGTGGGCACCTCGGAGCACACCAAGGTGGGCAGCGAGGTGCGCACCTTTGATGCGATGCCTTCACTAATTTCCATAAAAGGCAAAAAAAAAACGAGATTTTAAAATTTCCGTTTTGAAAGATAGTGAGAAAAAGGGAATGCTGGTGCCATCTTGAGCCCGCCCTGGTGCGCAGCCCAGCCAAGGTGTGCGCACCAAGGTGCCCACCCTGGCGAAGGTGCGCGCCCGGGCAATTAACCCAACTTCCAACTTCGCGCGCGCCAGGGTGGGAGCGCACCCAACAACCGGGCCTGGGAAGAGCCAATGCGAGAAACCCCACCAAACGCTCTGACAAAAAAAGAGGGGGCGCTCCAGTAACCCCGCTTCGGAGCGCACCCTGGGCAAACCCAGCCAAGGTGCCCACCCCGGCCAAGGTGCAGGCGAGGTGCGCACCCGGGGCAAACCGGGCTCCGACAACGTGCACGCCGCACCTTGGAGCACACTTCGTAGCGCTCCCGGGTGCGCACCTCAGAGCACACCAAGGTGGGCAGCGAGGTGCGCACCTTTGATGCGCTGCCTTCACTAATTTCCAGAAAAGGCAAAAAAAAAAGGAGATTTTAAAATTTCCGTTTTGAAAGATAGTGAAAAAAACGGAACGCGCGTGCCATCTTGAGCCCGCCCTGGTGCGCAGCCCAGGTAAGGTGCCCACCCTGGCAAAGGTGCGCACCCGGGCAATTAACCCTACTTCCGACTTCGTGCGCGCCAGGGTGGCAACCGGGCCTCGGAAGAGCCAATGCGAGAAACCCCACCAAACGCTCCGACAAAAAAAGAGGCGGCGCTCCAATAACCCCGCTTCGGAGCGCAGCCGGGGCAAACCCAGCCAAGGTGCCCACCCCGACGAAGGTGCACGCGAGGTGCGCACCCGGGGCAAACCGGGCTCCGACAACGTGCACGCAGCACCTTGGAGCACACTTCGAAGCACTCCCGGGTGCCCACCGGCGTTGCGCACCGTGGTGGGCAGCGAGGTGCGCACCTTTGATGCGCTGCCTTCACTAATTTCCAGAAAAAGGCAAAAAAAAATGAGATTTTAAAATTTCCGTTTTGAAAGATAGTGAAAAAAAAGGAACGCGGGTGCCATCTTGAGCCCGCCCTGGTGCGCAGCCCAGGCAAGGCATGCGCACCAAGGTGCCCACCCGAGGTGCACACCCGGGGCAAACCGGGCTCCGACTTCGTGCAGGCCGCACCTTGGAGCACACTTCGGAGCGCTCCTTGGTGCGCACCATGGTGCCCACCAGGGCGCGCAACCCAGCCAAGGTCTGCACACTAAGGTGCCCACCCCGGCGAAGGTGCACGCGAGGTGCGCACCCGGGGCAAACCGGGCTCCGACTTCGTGCACGCCATGGTGCCCACCGCGGCGAAGGTGCACGCGAGGTGCGCACCCGGGGCAAACCGGGCTCCGACTTCGTGCACGCCGCACCTTGGAGCACACTTCGGAGCGCTCCTTGGTGCGCACCATGGTGCCCACCAGGGCGCGCAACCCAGCCAAGGTGTGCGCACCAAGGTGCACGCGAGGTGCGCACCCGGGGCAAACCGGGGTCCGACTTCGTGCACGCCGCACCTTGGAGCACACATCGGAGCGCTCCCAGGTTCGCACCAGCGTTGCGCACCTTTGATGCGCTGCCTTCACTAATTTCCAGAAAAGGCAAAAAAAAACGATATTTTAAAATTTCCGTTCTGAAAGATAGTGAAAAAAACGGAACGCGGGTGCCATCTTGAGCCCTTCCTGGTGCGCAGCCCAGGCAAGTTGTGCGCACCAAGGTGCCCACCCTGGCGGAGGTGCGCGCCCGGGGCAAACCGGGCTCCGACTTCGTGCACTGCATGGTGCCCACCAAGGCGCGCAACCCAGCCAAGGTGCCCACCGCAGCGAAGGTGCACGCGAGGTGCACACCCGGGGCAAACCGGGCTCCGACTTCGTGCACGCCGCACCTTGGAGCACACTTCAGAGCGCTCCTTGGTGCGCACCAGGGCGCGCAACCCAGCCGAGGTGCCCACCCCGGCGAAGGTGCACGCGAGGTGCGCACCCGGGGCAAACCGGGCTCCGACTTCGTGCACGCCATGGTGCCCACCGCGGCGAAGGTGCGCACCCGGGGCAAACCGGGCTCCGACTTCGTGCACGCCGCACCTTGGAGCACACTTCGGAGCGCTCCTTGGTGCGCACCATGGTGCCCACCAGGCCGCGCAACCCAGCCAAGGTGTGCGCACCAAGGTGCACGCGAGGTGCGCACCCGGGGCAAACCGGGGTCCGACTTCGTGCACGCCGCACCTTGGAGCACACATCGGGGCGCTCCCGGGTTCGCACCGGCGTTGCGCACCGTGGTGGGCACCTCGGAGCACACCAAGGTGGGCAGCGAGGTGCGCACCTTTGATGCGATGCCTTCACTAATTTCCATAAAAGGCAAAAAAAAAACGAGATTTTAAAATTTCCGTTTTGAAAGATAGTGAGAAAAAGGGAATGCTGGTGCCATCTTGAGCCCGCCCTGGTGCGCAGCCCAGCCAAGGTTTGCGCACCAAGGTGCCCACCCTGGCGAAGGTGCGCGCCCGGGCAATTAACCCAACTTCCAACTTCGCGCGCGCCAGGGTGGGAGCGCACCCAACAACCGGGCCTGGGAAGAGCCAATGCGAGAAACCCCACCAAACTCTCTGACAAAAAAAGAGGGGGCGCTCCAGTAACCCCGCTTCGGAGCGCACCCTGGGCAAACCCAGCCAAGGTGCCCACCCCGGCCAAGGTGCAGGCGAGGTGCGCACCCGGGGCAAACCGGGCTCCGACAACGTGCACGCCGCACCTTGGAGCACACTTCGTAGCGCTCCCGGGTGCGCACCTCAGAGCACACCAAGGTGGGCAGCGAGGTGCGCACCTTTGATGCGCTGCCTTCACTAATTTCCAGAAAAGGCAAAAAAAAAAGGAGATTTTAAAATTTCCGTTTTGAAAGATAGTGAAAAAAACGGAACGCGCGTGCCATCTTGAGCCCGCCCTGGTGCGCAGCCCAGGTAAGGTGCCACCCTGGCAAAGGTGCGCACCCGGGCAATTAACCCTACTTCCGACTTCGTGCGCGCCAGG
The DNA here is from genome assembly GCF_030272615.1 of Cryptomeria japonica. NCBI lineage: Eukaryota > Viridiplantae > Streptophyta > Pinopsida > Cupressales > Cupressaceae > Cryptomeria > Cryptomeria japonica. The sequence continues at coordinate 13,403 of NW_026729963.1, read as the reverse complement.
GTGGCAACCGGGCCTCGGAAGAGCCAATGCGAGAAACCCCACCAAACGCTCCGACAAAAAAAGAGGCGGCGCTCCAATAACCCCGCTTCGGAGCGCAGCCGGGGCAAACCAAGCCAAGGTGCCCACCCCGACGAAGGTGCACGCGAGGTGCGCACCCGGGGCAAACCGGGCTCCGACAACGTGCACGCAGCACCTTGGAGCACACTTCGAAGCACTCCCGGGTGCCCACCGGCGTTGCGCACCGTGGTGGGCAGCGAGGTGCGCACCTTTGATGCGCTGCCTTCACTAATTTCCAGAAAAAGGCAAAAAAAAATGAGATTTTAAAATTTCCGTTTTGAAAGATAGTGAAAAAAAAGGAACGCGGGTGCCATCTTGAGCCCGCCCTGGTGCGCAGCCCAGGCAAGGCATGCGCACCAAGGTGCCCACCCGAGGTGCACACCCGGGGCAAACCGGGCTCCGACTTCGTGCAGGCCGCACCTTGGAGCACACTTCGGAGCGCTCCTTGGTGCGCACCATGGTGCCCACCAGGGCGCACCCGAGGCAAACCGGGCTCCGACTTCGTGCACGCCGCACCTTGGAGCACACATCGGAGCGCTCCCAGGTTCGCACCAGCGTTGCGCACCTTTGATGCGCTGCCTTCACTAATTTCCAGAAAAGGCAAAAAAAAACGATATTTTAAAATTTCCGTTCTGAAAGATAGTGAAAAAAACGGAACGCGGGTGCCATCTTGAGCCCTTCCTGATGCGCAGCCCAGGCAAGTTGTGCGCACCAAGGTGCCCACCCTGGCGGAGGTGCGCGCCCGGGGCAAACCGGGCTCCGACTTCGTGCACTGCATGGTGCCCACCAAGGCGCGCAACCCAGCCAAGGTGCCCACCGCAGCGAAGGTGCACGCGAGGTGCGCACCCGAGGTGCACACCCGGGGCAAACCGGGCTCCGACTTCGTGCACGCCGCACCTTGGAGCACACTTCAGAGCGCTCCTTGGTACGCACCAGGGCGCGCAACCCAGCCAAGGTGCTCACCCCGGCGAAGGTGCACGCGAGGTGCGCACCCGGGGCAAACCGGGCTCGGACTTCGTGCACGCCGCACCTTGGAGCACACATCGGAGCGCTCCCGGGTTCGCACCAGCATTGCGCACCTTTGATGCGCTGCCTTCACTAATTTCCAGAAAAGGCAAAAAAAAGAAAAAAATGAGATTTTAAAATTTCCGTTTTGAAAGATAGTGAAAAAAACGGAACGCGGGTGCCATCTTGAGCCCGCCCTGGTGTGCAGCCCAGGCAAGTTGTGCGCACCAAGGCACCCACCCTGGCCAAGGTGGGTCACGGGGTGGGTCCTAGGGTGGGTAACGGGGTGGGTACTAAGGTGCGTGCCAAGGTGGGTCATAGGGTGGGTGCCAAGGTGGGCACCAGGGTGGGTGTGCACCAACCCTAGCCAGGGTAGGTCACGGGGTGGTTGTCGGGGTGGGCGTCAAGGAGCCAAGGTGGGTGGCAAGTAGCCAAGTTGCGTGCCAAGGTGGGTGTCGGGGTGGGTGCCAAGGATCCAAGGTGGGTGCCAAGGAACCAAGGTGGGTGTCTGGGTGGGTGCCGAGGTGGGAGCCAGGGTGGGTCCCAAGGTGAGTGCAAAGGTGGGTGCCAGGGTCAAGGTGAGTGCCAATGTGGGTTCCAAGGTGCCAGGGTCAGGGTGAGTGCCAATGTGGGTTCAAAGGTGCTAAGTTGGGTGCGAGGTTGGGTGCGAGGGTGGGTGGGTGCCAAGGTGTGCTAGGTGGAAGCCCGGGTGGGTCGGCATCCCATGGGTGTCGAGTTGGGTGCCTGATGGGTGCTTCTTGTCAAGTTTTAGTCGTCGGGACTCATTTCGAGCCTTAGAGGTCGTTTCTTGTCCGGTTGCCCTGTCTTCGACCTGGGAACCCAATTTTGGTCCTCGGGTCCCATTTTTTTTTGTCTCGCATCCCACTTTTGGCCTGTGGCCTTTTCGGGGTCGATTCTCGTTTTGGGCATCAGAGCATGTTTCTTCTCCTAAAACCCAATATTTGTTTATTAAGTCTCGGAACACATTTTTGTTCTCGTGGACCCATCATGGGTCTTGGAACGCATTTGTGGTCCTTGGGTCCCATTTTGCATCCCGAAACTTGTGTTTTGGTGCTTGATCCCTATTTTGGGTGCCCACCTTGCACCAAGTGCGCACCCGGGGCAAACCGAGCGCCTTGGTGCACCGGGGCAAGATCGAGCGTGCACCCGAGGCGCCCCGAACATGCACCAAGGTGCACTCGGCCCACATGTGAGCGCAGGTCGTTGCGCCCGAGGTGGTGTGTGGGCACCGCGTTGCAGACGGGACACTGCACGCACACGACGCCCCCTCCAGGTGCACGCACGTAGGCCGGGCCGGGTGCACACCCGACGCCCTAGCAAGGTGCGCGCACCCGGGCAGGGCTCACACTTGGCGAACGGGGCGCACTTCGCGAGGGAGGGTGTGCACCTCGACGGGGGTGGGTGGCCGGGGTGGATTCGCACGTGGGTCGCGGTTTGCTAAGTACACACTGCGACAAGCTCATAACGGGTGCGATCATACCAGCGTTAGTGCACCGGATCCCATCAGAACTCCGCAGTTAAGCGCGCTTGGGCCGGAGTAGTACTGGGATGGGTGACCTCCCGGGAAGTCCCGGTGTTGCACCCTTTTTTAGTTTTTCGCCGGGCGTCGCAATGCTATTTGAATAAACCTTTTGCCCGTTTGCGTTCTCGTCGGGGCCGGGCCGGGCCGGGGTGCGCTGCCCGCACTACCGCGCGCGCGGGGGGCGACACCGAGCGCGCACCCGAGGCGCCCCGAGCACACAGGCCACGGTGCAACCCGGGCGTTGTGCGCGCACCCCGGTGCGCCCGAGGTGCTGCGCGCGCACCCAGGTGAAATCGTGTGTGCACCTCGGCCAGTGCGCGCTCGGTCGAGTCGCGCACGTTGGCCAAGGTGCACGGTGATGTTTCTTACTCTAAGGTTCCGCACCAGACGCCCGGGACAGGTGAGCGAAGCTGGGCGGGGCCGGGTGCGCGGCCGGGGCAGGTGCACGCAGCTGGAGAGAGCTTTGGAGCACACTTCGGAGCGCACCAATGATGCGCTCCATTCAAAAGTTTCCTGAAAAGGCAAAAAAAGTTGAGATTATAGAATTTCCCACTTGAGAGATTGTAAAAAAAAAAAATTTAAAATGAAGGAAACGCGGGTGCCAAGGTGTGCGCAGCCCAGCCAAGGTGTGCGCACCAAGGCGCCCACCCTGGCGAAGGTGCACGCAAGGTGCGCACCCGAGGCAAACCGGACAATTAACCCAACTTTCGACTTCGCGCGCACCTTGGAGCGCACTTCGGAGCGCTCCTTGGTGCGCACCAATCTTGGGCACCTCGGAGTGCACCATGGCGCCCACCAAGGTGCGCACCCGGGGCAAACCGAGCTCCGACTTCGTGCGCACCTTGGAGCGCACGAAAGGTGCGCACCATGGCGCCCACCAAGGTGCGCAGCCCAGCCAAGGCGTGCGCATCAAGGTGCGCACCCTGGCGAAGGTGCGCACCCGGGGCAAACCGAGCTCCGACTTCGTGCGCACCTTGGAGCGCACAAAAGGTGCGCAACCCAGCCAAGGTGTGCGCACCCCGGTCAAACCGAGCTCCGAATCGTGCGCACCAGAGGTGCACGCCATCGTGCGCACCTTGGAGCACACTTCGGAGCCCTCCTTGGTGCGCGCCGATGTTGCGCACCTCGGAGCGCACCCGGGGAAAACAATGCAATTAACCCGACTTTCGACTTCGTGGGCACCTCGGAGCGCTCTCGGGTTCGCACCTCGGAGCACACCGAGGTGCGCACCTTTGATGCGCTGCCTTCACCAATTTCCAGAAAAGGCAAGAAAACATTGAGAAGGTGTGCGCACCGAGGTGCCCACCCTGGCGAAGGTGCACGCGAGGTGCGCACCCGGGGCAAACCGGGCTCCGACTTCGTGCACGCCGCACCTTGGAGCACACTTCGGAGCGCTCCTTGGTGCGCACCAGGGCGCGCAACCCAGCCGAGGTGCCCACCCCGGCGAAGGTGCACGCGAGGTGCGCACCCGGGGCAAACCGGGCTCCGACTTCGTGCACGCCATGGTGCCCACCGCGGCGAAGGTGCACGCGAGGTGCGCACCCGGGGCAAACCGGGCTCCGACTTCGTGCACGCCGCACCTTGGAGCACACTTCGGAGCGCTCCTTGGTGCGCACCATGGTGCCCACCAGGGCGCGCAACCCCGCCGAAGGTGCACGCGAGGTGCGCACCCGGGGCAAACCGGGCTCCGACTTCGTGCACGCCGCACCTTGGAGCACACTTCGGAGCGCTCCTTGGTGCGCACCATGGTGCCCACCAGGGCGCGCAACCCCGCCGAAGGTGCACGCGAGGTGCGCACCCGGGGCAAACCGGGCTCCGACTTCGTGCACGCCATGGTGCGCACCGCGGCGAAGGTGCGCACCCGGGGCAAACCGGGCTCCGACTTCGTGCACGCCGCACCTTGGAGCACACTTCGGAGCGCTCCTTGGTGCGCACCAGGGCGCGCAACCCAGCCGAGGTGCCCACCCCGGCGAAGGTGCACGCGAGGTGCGTACCCGGGGCAAACCGGGCTCCGACTTCGTGCACGCCGCACCTTGGAGCACACTTCGGAGCGCTCCTTGGTGCGCACCATGGTGCCCACCAGGCCGCGCAACCCAGCCAAGGTGTGCGCACCAAGGTGCACGCGAGGTGCGCACCCGGGGCAAACCGGGGTCCGACTTCGTGCACGCCGCACCTTGGAGCACACATCGGGGCGCTCCCGGGTTCGCACCGGCGTTGCGCACCGTGGTGGGCACCTCGGAGCACACCAAGGTGGGCAGCGAGGTGCGCACCTTTGATGCGATGCCTTCACTAATTTCCATAAAAGGCAAAAAAAAAACGAGATTTTAAAATTTCCGTTTTGAAAGATAGTGAGAAAAAGGGAATGCTGGTGCCATCTTGAGCCCGCCCTGGTGCGCAGCCCAGCCAAGGTGTGCGCACCAAGGTGCCCACCCTGGCGAAGGTGCGCGCCCGGGCAATTAACCCAACTTCCAACTTCGCGCGCGCCAGGGTGGGAGCGCACCCAACAACCGGGCCTGGGAAGAGCCAATGCGAGAAACCCCACCAAACGCTCTGACAAAAAAAGAGGGGGCGCTCCAGTAACCCCGCTTCGGAGCGCACCCTGGGCAAACCCAGCCAAGGTGCCCACCCCGGCCAAGGTGCAGGCGAGGTGCGCACCCGGGGCAAACCGGGCTCCGACAACGTGCACGCCGCACCTTGGAGCACACTTCGTAGCGCTCCCGGGTGCGCACCTCAGAGCACACCAAGGTGGGCAGCGAGGTGCGCACCTTTGATGCGCTGCCTTCACTAATTTCCAGAAAAGGCAAAAAAAAAAGGAGATTTTAAAATTTCCGTTTTGAAAGATAGTGAAAAAAACGGAACGCGCGTGCCATCTTGAGCCCGCCCTGGTGCGCAGCCCAGGTAAGGTGCCCACCCTGGCAAAGGTGCGCACCCGGGCAATTAACCCTACTTCCGACTTCGTGCGCGCCAGGGTGGCAACCGGGCCTCGGAAGAGCCAATGCGAGAAACCCCACCAAACGCTCCGACAAAAAAAGAGGCGGCGCTCCAATAACCCCGCTTCGGAGCGCAGCCGGGGCAAACCCAGCCAAGGTGCCCACCCCGACGAAGGTGCACGCGAGGTGCGCACCCGGGGCAAACCGGGCTCCGACAACGTGCACGCAGCACCTTGGAGCACACTTCGAAGCACTCCCGGGTGCCCACCGGCGTTGCGCACCGTGGTGGGCAGCGAGGTGCGCACCTTTGATGCGCTGCCTTCACTAATTTCCAGAAAAAGGCAAAAAAAAATGAGATTTTAAAATTTCCGTTTTGAAAGATAGTGAAAAAAAAGGAACGCGGGTGCCATCTTGAGCCCGCCCTGGTGCGCAGCCCAGGCAAGGCATGCGCACCAAGGTGCCCACCCGAGGTGCACACCCGGGGCAAACCGGGCTCCGACTTCGTGCAGGCCGCACCTTGGAGCACACTTCGGAGCGCTCCTTGGTGCGCACCATGGTGCCCACCAGGGCGCGCAACCCAGCCAAGGTCTGCACACTAAGGTGCCCACCCCGGCGAAGGTGCACGCGAGGTGCGCACCCGGGGCAAACCGGGCTCCGACTTCGTGCACGCCATGGTGCCCACCGCGGCGAAGGTGCACGCGAGGTGCGCACCCGGGGCAAACCGGGCTCCGACTTCGTGCACGCCGCACCTTGGAGCACACTTCGGAGCGCTCCTTGGTGCGCACCATGGTGCCCACCAGGGCGCGCAACCCAGCCAAGGTGTGCGCACCAAGGTGCACGCGAGGTGCGCACCCGGGGCAAACCGGGGTCCGACTTCGTGCACGCCGCACCTTGGAGCACACATCGGAGCGCTCCCAGGTTCGCACCAGCGTTGCGCACCTTTGATGCGCTGCCTTCACTAATTTCCAGAAAAGGCAAAAAAAAACGATATTTTAAAATTTCCGTTCTGAAAGATAGTGAAAAAAACGGAACGCGGGTGCCATCTTGAGCCCTTCCTGGTGCGCAGCCCAGGCAAGTTGTGCGCACCAAGGTGCCCACCCTGGCGGAGGTGCGCGCCCGGGGCAAACCGGGCTCCGACTTCGTGCACTGCATGGTGCCCACCAAGGCGCGCAACCCAGCCAAGGTGCCCACCGCAGCGAAGGTGCACGCGAGGTGCACACCCGGGGCAAACCGGGCTCCGACTTCGTGCACGCCGCACCTTGGAGCACACTTCAGAGCGCTCCTTGGTGCGCACCAGGGCGCGCAACCCAGCCGAGGTGCCCACCCCGGCGAAGGTGCACGCGAGGTGCGCACCCGGGGCAAACCGGGCTCCGACTTCGTGCACGCCATGGTGCCCACCGCGGCGAAGGTGCGCACCCGGGGCAAACCGGGCTCCGACTTCGTGCACGCCGCACCTTGGAGCACACTTCGGAGCGCTCCTTGGTGCGCACCATGGTGCCCACCAGGCCGCGCAACCCAGCCAAGGTGTGCGCACCAAGGTGCACGCGAGGTGCGCACCCGGGGCAAACCGGGGTCCGACTTCGTGCACGCCGCACCTTGGAGCACACATCGGGGCGCTCCCGGGTTCGCACCGGCGTTGCGCACCGTGGTGGGCACCTCGGAGCACACCAAGGTGGGCAGCGAGGTGCGCACCTTTGATGCGATGCCTTCACTAATTTCCATAAAAGGCAAAAAAAAAACGAGATTTTAAAATTTCCGTTTTGAAAGATAGTGAGAAAAAGGGAATGCTGGTGCCATCTTGAGCCCGCCCTGGTGCGCAGCCCAGCCAAGGTTTGCGCACCAAGGTGCCCACCCTGGCGAAGGTGCGCGCCCGGGCAATTAACCCAACTTCCAACTTCGCGCGCGCCAGGGTGGGAGCGCACCCAACAACCGGGCCTGGGAAGAGCCAATGCGAGAAACCCCACCAAACTCTCTGACAAAAAAAGAGGGGGCGCTCCAGTAACCCCGCTTCGGAGCGCACCCTGGGCAAACCCAGCCAAGGTGCCCACCCCGGCCAAGGTGCAGGCGAGGTGCGCACCCGGGGCAAACCGGGCTCCGACAACGTGCACGCCGCACCTTGGAGCACACTTCGTAGCGCTCCCGGGTGCGCACCTCAGAGCACACCAAGGTGGGCAGCGAGGTGCGCACCTTTGATGCGCTGCCTTCACTAATTTCCAGAAAAGGCAAAAAAAAAAGGAGATTTTAAAATTTCCGTTTTGAAAGATAGTGAAAAAAACGGAACGCGCGTGCCATCTTGAGCCCGCCCTGGTGCGCAGCCCAGGTAAGGTGCCACCCTGGCAAAGGTGCGCACCCGGGCAATTAACCCTACTTCCGACTTCGTGCGCGCCAGGGTGGCAACCGGGCCTCGGAAGAGCCAATGCGAGAAACCCCACCAAACGCTCCGACAAAAAAAGAGGCGGCGCTCCAATAACCCCGCTTCGGAGCGCAGCCGGGGCAAACCAAGCCAAGGTGCCCACCCCGACGAAGGTGCACGCGAGGTGCGCACCCGGGGCAAACCGGGCTCCGACAACGTGCACGCAGCACCTTGGAGCACACTTCGAAGCACTCCCGGGTGCCCACCGGCGTTGCGCACCGTGGTGGGCAGCGAGGTGCGCACCTTTGATGCGCTGCCTTCACTAATTTCCAGAAAAAGGCAAAAAAAAATGAGATTTTAAAATTTCCGTTTTGAAAGATAGTGAAAAAAAAGGAACGCGGGTGCCATCTTGAGCCCGCCCTGGTGCGCAGCCCAGGCAAGGCATGCGCACCAAGGTGCCCACCCGAGGTGCACACCCGGGGCAAACCGGGCTCCGACTTCGTGCAGGCCGCACCTTGGAGCACACTTCGGAGCGCTCCTTGGTGCGCACCATGGTGCCCACCAGGGCGCACCCGAGGCAAACCGGGCTCCGACTTCGTGCACGCCGCACCTTGGAGCACACATCGGAGCGCTCCCAGGTTCGCACCAGCGTTGCGCACCTTTGATGCGCTGCCTTCACTAATTTCCAGAAAAGGCAAAAAAAAACGATATTTTAAAATTTCCGTTCTGAAAGATAGTGAAAAAAACGGAACGCGGGTGCCATCTTGAGCCCTTCCTGATGCGCAGCCCAGGCAAGTTGTGCGCACCAAGGTGCCCACCCTGGCGGAGGTGCGCGCCCGGGGCAAACCGGGCTCCGACTTCGTGCACTGCATGGTGCCCACCAAGGCGCGCAACCCAGCCAAGGTGCCCACCGCAGCGAAGGTGCACGCGAGGTGCGCACCCGAGGTGCACACCCGGGGCAAACCGGGCTCCGACTTCGTGCACGCCGCACCTTGGAGCACACTTCAGAGCGCTCCTTGGTACGCACCAGGGCGCGCAACCCAGCCAAGGTGCTCACCCCGGCGAAGGTGCACGCGAGGTGCGCACCCGGGGCAAACCGGGCTCGGACTTCGTGCACGCCGCACCTTGGAGCACACATCGGAGCGCTCCCGGGTTCGCACCAGCATTGCGCACCTTTGATGCGCTGCCTTCACTAATTTCCAGAAAAGGCAAAAAAAAGAAAAAAATGAGATTTTAAAATTTCCGTTTTGAAAGATAGTGAAAAAAACGGAACGCGGGTGCCATCTTGAGCCCGCCCTGGTGTGCAGCCCAGGCAAGTTGTGCGCACCAAGGCACCCACCCTGGCCAAGGTGGGTCACGGGGTGGGTCCTAGGGTGGGTAACGGGGTGGGTACTAAGGTGCGTGCCAAGGTGGGTCATAGGGTGGGTGCCAAGGTGGGCACCAGGGTGGGTGTGCACCAACCCTAGCCAGGGTAGGTCACGGGGTGGTTGTCGGGGTGGGCGTCAAGGAGCCAAGGTGGGTGGCAAGTAGCCAAGTTGCGTGCCAAGGTGGGTGTCGGGGTGGGTGCCAAGGATCCAAGGTGGGTGCCAAGGAACCAAGGTGGGTGTCTGGGTGGGTGCCGAGGTGGGAGCCAGGGTGGGTCCCAAGGTGAGTGCAAAGGTGGGTGCCAGGGTCAAGGTGAGTGCCAATGTGGGTTCCAAGGTGCCAGGGTCAGGGTGAGTGCCAATGTGGGTTCAAAGGTGCTAAGTTGGGTGCGAGGTTGGGTGCGAGGGTGGGTGGGTGCCAAGGTGTGCTAGGTGGAAGCCCGGGTGGGTCGGCATCCCATGGGTGTCGAGTTGGGTGCCTGATGGGTGCTTCTTGTCAAGTTTTAGTCGTCGGGACTCATTTCGAGCCTTAGAGGTCGTTTCTTGTCCGGTTGCCCTGTCTTCGACCTGGGAACCCAATTTTGGTCCTCGGGTCCCATTTTTTTTTGTCTCGCATCCCACTTTTGGCCTGTGGCCTTTTCGGGGTCGATTCTCGTTTTGGGCATCAGAGCATGTTTCTTCTCCTAAAACCCAATATTTGTTTATTAAGTCTCGGAACACATTTTTGTTCTCGTGGACCCATCATGGGTCTTGGAACGCATTTGTGGTCCTTGGGTCCCATTTTGCATCCCGAAACTTGTGTTTTGGTGCTTGATCCCTATTTTGGGTGCCCACCTTGCACCAAGTGCGCACCCGGGGCAAACCGAGCGCCTTGGTGCACCGGGGCAAGATCGAGCGTGCACCCGAGGCGCCCCGAACATGCACCAAGGTGCACTCGGCCCACATGTGAGCGCAGGTCGTTGCGCCCGAGGTGGTGTGTGGGCACCGCGTTGCAGACGGGACACTGCACGCACACGACGCCCCCTCCAGGTGCACGCACGTAGGCCGGGCCGGGTGCACACCCGACGCCCTAGCAAGGTGCGCGCACCCGGGCAGGGCTCACACTTGGCGAACGGGGCGCACTTCGCGAGGGAGGGTGTGCACCTCGACGGGGGTGGGTGGCCGGGGTGGATTCGCACGTGGGTCGCGGTTTGCTAAGTACACACTGCGACAAGCTCATAACGGGTGCGATCATACCAGCGTTAGTGCACCGGATCCCATCAGAACTCCGCAGTTAAGCGCGCTTGGGCCGGAGTAGTACTGGGATGGGTGACCTCCCGGGAAGTCCCGGTGTTGCACCCTTTTTTAGTTTTTCGCCGGGCGTCGCAATGCTATTTGAATAAACCTTTTGCCCGTTTGCGTTCTCGTCGGGGCCGGGCCGGGCCGGGGTGCGCTGCCCGCACTACCGCGCGCGCGGGGGGCGACACCGAGCGCGCACCCGAGGCGCCCCGAGCACACAGGCCACGGTGCAACCCGGGCGTTGTGCGCGCACCCCGGTGCGCCCGAGGTGCTGCGCGCGCACCCAGGTGAAATCGGTGTGCACCTCGGCCAGTGCGCGCTCGGTCGAGTCGCGCACGTTGGCCAAGGTGCACGGTGATGTTTCTTACTCTAAGGTTCCGCACCAGACGCCCGGGACAGGTGAGCGAAGCTGGGCGGGGCCGGGTGCGCGGCCGGGGCAGGTGCACGCAGCTGGAGAGAGCTTTGGAGCACACTTCGGAGCGCACCAATGATGCGCTCCATTCAAAAGTTTCCTGAAAAGGCAAAAAAAGTTGAGATTATAGAATTTCCCACTTGAGAGATTGTAAAAAAAAAAAATTTAAAATGAAGGAAACGCGGGTGCCAAGGTGTGCGCAGCCCAGCCAAGGTGTGCGCACCAAGGCGCCCACCCTGGCGAAGGTGCACGCAAGGTGCGCACCCGAGGCAAACCGGACAATTAACCCAACTTTCGACTTCGCGCGCACCTTGGAGCGCACTTCGGAGCGCTCCTTGGTGCGCACCAATCTTGGGCACCTCGGAGTGCACCATGGCGCCCACCAAGGTGCGCACCCGGGGCAAACCGAGCTCCGACTTCGTGCGCACCTTGGAGCGCACGAAAGGTGCGCACCATGGCGCCCACCAAGGTGCGCAGCCCAGCCAAGGCGTGCGCATCAAGGTGCGCACCCTGGCGAAGGTGCGCACCCGGGGCAAACCGAGCTCCGACTTCGTGCGCACCTTGGAGCGCACAAAAGGTGCGCAACCCAGCCAAGGTGTGCGCACCCCGGTCAAACCGAGCTCCGAATCGTGCGCACCAGAGGTGCACGCCATCGTGCGCACCTTGGAGCACACTTCGGAGCCCTCCTTGGTGCGCGCCGATGTTGCGCACCTCGGAGCGCACCCGGGGAAAACAATGCAATTAACCCGACTTTCGACTTCGTGGGCACCTCGGAGCGCTCTCGGGTTCGCACCTCGGAGCACACCGAGGTGCGCACCTTTGATGCGCTGCCTTCACCAATTTCCAGAAAAGGCAAGAAAACATTGAGAAGGTGTGCGCACCGAGGTGCCCACCCTGGCGAAGGTGCACGCGAGGTGCGCACCCGGGGCAAACCGGGCTCCGACTTCGTGCACGCCGCACCTTGGAGCACACTTCGGAGCGCTCCTTGGTGCGCACCAGGGCGCGCAACCCAGCCGAGGTGCCCACCCCGGCGAAGGTGCACGCGAGGTGCGCACCCGGGGCAAACCGGGCTCCGACTTCGTGCACGCCATGGTGCCCACCGCGGCGAAGGTGCACGCGAGGTGCGCACCCGGGGCAAACCGGGCTCCGACTTCGTGCACGCCGCACCTTGGAGCACACTTCGGAGCGCTCCTTGGTGCGCACCATGGTGCCCACCAGGGCGCGCAACCCCGCCGAAGGTGCACGCGAGGTGCGCACCCGGGGCAAACCGGGCTCCGACTTCGTGCACGCCGCACCTTGGAGCACACTTCGGAGCGCTCCTTGGTGCGCACCATGGTGCCCACCAGGGCGCGCAACCCCGCCGAAGGTGCACGCGAGGTGCGCACCCGGGGCAAACCGGGCTCCGACTTCGTGCACGCCATGGTGCGCACCGCGGCGAAGGTGCGCACCCGGGGCAAACCGGGCTCCGACTTCGTGCACGCCGCACCTTGGAGCACACTTCGGAGCGCTCCTTGGTGCGCACCAGGGCGCGCAACCCAGCCGAGGTGCCCACCCCGGCGAAGGTGCACGCGAGGTGCGTACCCGGGGCAAACCGGGCTCCGACTTCGTGCACGCCGCACCTTGGAGCACACTTCGGAGCGCTCCTTGGTGCGCACCATGGTGCCCACCAGGCCGCGCAACCCAGCCAAGGTGTGCGCACCAAGGTGCACGCGAGGTGCGCACCCGGGGCAAACCGGGGTCCGACTTCGTGCACGCCGCACCTTGGAGCACACATCGGGGCGCTCCCGGGTTCGCACCGGCGTTGCGCACCGTGGTGGGCACCTCGGAGCACACCAAGGTGGGCAGCGAGGTGCGCACCTTTGATGCGATGCCTTCACTAATTTCCATAAAAGGCAAAAAAAAAACGAGATTTTAAAATTTCCGTTTTGAAAGATAGTGAGAAAAAGGGAATGCTGGTGCCATCTTGAGCCCGCCCTGGTGCGCAGCCCAGCCAAGGTGTGCGCACCAAGGTGCCCACCCTGGCGAAGGTGCGCGCCCGGGCAATTAACCCAACTTCCAACTTCGCGCGCGCCAGGGTGGGAGCGCACCCAACAACCGGGCCTGGGAAGAGCCAATGCGAGAAACCCCACCAAACGCTCTGACAAAAAAAGAGGGGGCGCTCCAGTAACCCCGCTTCGGAGCGCACCCTGGGCAAACCCAGCCAAGGTGCCCACCCCGGCCAAGGTGCAGGCGAGGTGCGCACCCGGGGCAAACCGGGCTCCGACAACGTGCACGCCGCACCTTGGAGCACACTTCGTAGCGCTCCCGGGTGCGCACCTCAGAGCACACCAAGGTGGGCAGCGAGGTGCGCACCTTTGATGCGCTGCCTTCACTAATTTCCAGAAAAGGCAAAAAAAAAAGGAGATTTTAAAATTTCCGTTTTGAAAGATAGTGAAAAAAACGGAACGCGCGTGCCATCTTG
>NW_026729962.1:0-28680 GCF_030272615.1 Cryptomeria japonica | reverse complement strand
GGGTCACAATGGTGTTAAAACATCATATGACCCCTTAGGATGCCATATGAACCATTAGAACATTATATGATCCTAGTGGTTCATATAGTGTCTTAAAGGGTCATATGGGGACCTAAGAGGCCACACATGGTGTTTAAATAAGATATGACCCCTTAGGACACCATATGAACCATTAGGACATTGTACGGTCGTAATGGTTGATATAGTCTCTTGAGTGGTCAAATGGTGTCAGTAGGGGTCATAAGGGGTCACACTTTGTGTTAGAACATCGTATGACCTTTTAGGACACCATATGAACCATCACGACATCATATGCTCCTAATGGTTCATATAGTGTTCTAAGGGGTCATTTGGTGTCGTTAGGGGTCACACATGGTGTTAGAACACCATATGACCCCATAGGACATCATATTGTCCTAAGGGTTCATATGGTGTCCTTAGGGGCCATGTTGTGTACTAGGATGTTAAAATGGGTCACACATGTTCTAATTTTTATAATGTTTTAATTTATTGTCTAGTTTTTCTAACATTTTTCCATATTTTAATTTAGTATCTAAGTTTTCTAATTTTTTCCTAACATTTTTCTAAAATGATGAGAAAAAAAATAAATACATAATTATCTAATTAACAAACAAAAACTGTTTTATTTACTAATTTTTAAAATAAATTTAACAAAAAAATAACACTATTAAACAAGAAAAAGGGTAATTTTGTGCACTAGGAACAACGTAGGTCGAATGACGACTACTAATGAGTGTTGACTAGTGTTGATGGGACTCACTCATGAAATCTCCACGTAGTGTTCTCTCTAACAACCTCAATGGAGCCTAGATGACAAGTTGAAAATGAAAGTTCATCTGTCATTTCCGGTTTATATAGATAGTTAAAAAAAATGGCCGTTAGAGGTTCTCTCGAAGGGGGGGGGGGGGTTTGAGCGAACCTCCTAAAAAATAATATTTTATGCGAACCCATTTTTCAATTAGGGTTTTCTTGAACAATCCCCCCCACAAGAAGCTTCACTCGAACCCATAAGGGTAGTTCGAGCGAACCATTTCAATTCATATGAACCTGTTTAAAAAAAAATCCTGGACACCCGTAAATTTCCTTCATGGGTAAAAGTGGGAACCATTAATGTGGTTTCACCCATACATACATACATATACACACACATAATTTGTTAAAATACTTGTACATGTACTTGAAAATTTTACATGTTCAAAATGAGCTTTGGAGGTCTATTTTTCTTAAGATACATAAGCACGATGATGTACAAGATCGCCAACATATTGTAAATCTCAAAAGGTCACCAAAACACCACCTTTTAATATATATGAAATTCAAATTTGATTTCAAAAATTTCAATCAAGACTTAGAACTTGAACGTGTGATCTCTAATGTGTGTTTGTCTGAGAGAGAGAGAGAGAGAGAGAGAGAGAGAGGTGCAAGAAAGAAAGATAAAAGAGGTGATAAAGATAAGTAATTGAGAGAGAGGGTAGATAGATAGAGATAGGGAGGGAGAAACAAGGTGTGTGTGAGTGAGAGAGAGAGAGAGAGAGAGAGAGAGAGAGATTGAGATAGAGGGAGAGAGAAATGCATATAAATAGATAGATAGAGAAGGAGAGAGGTAGAGATATGATAGAGTAGAGATATAGATTTAGAGAGACTGATAGAAATAGAGGTAGAGAGGGAGAGGTGGATAGAAAGAGAGAGAGATTGAGAGGTAGATATAGTCAGAAAGATAGAGAAGAGAGGGGTCGAGATGAAGGGAGAGGTAATATGATAGAGATAAGGGAGAGATATAGAGAGAGGATTACAAATGAATGGATATATATAGAGGGAGAGAGATATTTTTTTTTGTTTTTTCTTATTTTGATACCAAGGGTATCCCCAATCCCAATGACCCTGGCCTTGTGTTTTCTATTAAGGGTGAGCCAGAGGTGAGACTAGCCCCTGGGGGGTGAATCTATAGCCCACAAGCAATCCCCCCTCTTAAATTCAGGAGGGAGTCAAACCCAAGAGCGATGGGGAGCAAACCCATCACCCAGGCCAACTCACCTACCCATGCAAGCTAAGGGAGAGAGATGATCTTTATATTTCTATCTTTGTCATTATTTCCTAGTATCTCTTCGTCTCTAAATAAATACTAAAAAATATTTTTAAAAATAATACAAAATATAAAATATTATAATTTATATTATATTAATTATTATATATAATAATAAATATAAATCATTTTATATATTTTAAATACAAATAGATGACAAAAGTATATTTAATACTATAAAGTATTTTAAATAATATTATATGTAAAGAAGTGTATATATATATATATATTAGATAGATCCCATAATATATGTGTAGGACTTCTACTGAAATGGAATGGTAGAATAATAGTAGGAACCTTGGGAGGGGCTTGTAATAGGTTAAAGACAATCATACAAGTTAATAACCCAAAGTTGTTGACAAACTAGATAAAACAAATATTTTAACATATGTAGAACAAGTGCACACCAAAGCCTCATATAGTTCTCCTATAGCCTCAGGAGGCCTAGTTGAATCTGATGCAACTATTACCATTTCCTGTATGAAAAATGATAACATATGATATAGACATAACATGATTTAGTTATTTCCAACAAGAAAGAATGCAATCCAAAGTGAATATGAAGATATCACCTCTTCCCTCTACTGAACCTCATCGACATCAGGTGCATTCATTAATTCTATAAAACCCATATGTTTTTGTATAAAGAACAAATAAATTTTGTGCATTTATCAATATCTACATATACATGTTTAATCATAATACTTTTCAACAAATGAATTTAAATTGTACTAAATTACCTTCTATCGTTTGGGTGTCCGAGAGGATATCTTTTTCTGCCTTGGAGTGCTGGAGGATAGCTTTCTCACACGAGATGTCCTTGAGGCAGGTGGGGTAAACTAATGGAAAAAAATTAAAATAAGGAAAAAGAGCATGTATTTAATATATCACTTAAGTCAAAAATATATAAATCTGAATGGTACCGTATAGCTATCTTGGCCAAATTCAATGGACAAAAGCGTGATATCATCAAGTTGGGACATCTTAGCCACTGATAAGCCCTATTAAATACCAAGTAATGATACATATAATTAACAAAAGATATTTTGAAACCAATGTATTATTATATTTTTAACAAATTTACAAATCTTTACCTCTAGTGGCGAAACTACTTGTGACCATGGAGTCGACTGAAAAGTATGTGGTGTACTCCCACCACCTGCTGCACCCTACAATGTATTTTATTTATATGTCACTTTAAATTGTTCTAACAATAAAAATTCATTTCTTTTTATAAGATTTAGTCACTTAATTGATAACATGTCATAAACAGAATTAAACGCACTTGTGTCTGATAGAGAGGGTACAACATATTGATTAGTTCGTTGGTGAGGGCCACATCCTCTATAGTGGAAGCATGACATCTATTCCCACAACATGTACATGAATGAGATATCAAACCATCCTTGTTTGTGTCAGTGTCTACACTAGAACATACACCCTGGCAGGTGGGGCACATTTGTTGAATGGGCTAGCTCATGCCAAATGATGCATGAGTTGTTGTTGATGAAGGAGGTGTCATTGAGGAAGGAGGTATTGCTAATGAAGGAGGTGTTGTAGCTGTTGGTACATCCTCTTCTTTGACCAACTGAGTGCCATTTTGAAGAATGACATCAGTCAATAATACAACTGCCTGAAGAGTCCGTAATTCCATAGAATCCTTCAAGGATATAGTAACAATTACATGAACCATGGGTTTAGGAGCTGTAAGCCTCCTATGCTATGGCTCTACCACCCTATGGGCCCCAGGTCTATCATGCAAAGAGCCTCTCCCTCTACCCTAAAATTATCGGATGTCAAAGTAATTCTGCTTCTCGCCAAGGATAAACTCACAATACAACTTTCTCAAAAAATATAGAATCACCTCCCAATTATTACAAGGTGGTTGGTCAAAGACTATATACCACCTATCCCAAAAAGATTCTTTTAGCCTAGCATGAACACACCAATGTATTGGAAACTGAGTCCTATTTAGTTATAGGTTGTTACTAGTAACAAGATCAGTGAAAAGAGCACATATGCCAGCTTTACCTATGCCCATTTTCTTCACTTGATCATATGACAACCCATGCACATAAAATGTTCGACATCTATCCCTCCATGAACCCAATTTCGTAACCTCCCTAGATACCTCATTTGCAATATAAGCCATTGTTTCTAGTGTTCTAGAGATAATTGAGTGGTGCTCAAGGCTAGAGGACCTCAACCTATTCACCAATATAGAAATTTTGGCATTATTTTATGTAAGGCGATTGATGAGATCCTCTTGTGTGGCATCTACACGATCTAATGGAGGACATGGAGGGTTTTGGGGTGGCAGTGGTTGTTGAGGAGAAACATTTTGAGGATTTTGAGGGTTTTCTTGTTGCTCTTGTGCAATGTTTACATGGTTTTCTTATGTTGCTTGTGCAAGAGGAGGACTTTGTTGTCTATTTAGTTATGGGGGATTGCTTGAAGAATCTGACATCAAATTAATAAAAACAAAACTTAAATCAATTAAAAAACTCTACTTCAATTAAAATGCAAACAAAAATAATTAAACCAATCAAATCTTACATATTCAATGGGGTGCAATTGTTGAAAATTGCTCTCAATGTTGGGAAAATCCAAAATAGTTGCAAACCCGTGCGGGTTCTAAGCTTTTTTGGTTTTTCCTTGCTATTGTTCCACGGGTTTTGTTATTGAAATTGGCCAAAACCCATGGCCTACACCCAAAAATAATGTTTCTCAAAACCCGTATGGGTTTTGAGGAACTTTTGGTTTTTTAAATTATTTTTCTCTAGCCTTGGTGTTACCAAGCCTAGCACATTTTTGAATTTTTAGAACCCGCACGGGTTATGAAAAATTTGGTTTTTTTTTAGAATGTGGCCACTTTTCTATTCACCATCTTGGTGCACTTACCCAAGTAATAAGTTGAACAAATGGCAATTGGACTAGACTTGGAAAAAATAGTAAATGGTTTCATAAATAGTTAGATAAATCCCATAATATATGTGTAGGACTTCTACTAAAATGTAATGGTAGAATAACAGTAGGAAGTTTGGGAGGGGCTTGTAATAGGTTAAAGACAATCATACAAGTAAATAACCCAAAGTTGTTGACAAACTAGATAAAACAAATATTTTAACATATGTATAACAAATGCACACCGAAGCCTCATATAGTTCTCCTATAGCCTCAGGAGGCCTAGTCGAATCTGATGCAACTATTACCATTTCTTGTATGAAAAATGATAACATATGATATAGACATAACATGATTTAGTTATTTCAAACAAGAAAGAATGCAATCCAAAGTGAATATGAAGATATCACCTCTTCCCTCTGCTGAACCTCATCGACATCAGGTGCATTCATTAATTCTGTAAAACCCATATGTTTTTGTATAAAGAACAAATAAATTTTGTGCATTTATCAATATCTACATATACATGTTTAATCATAATACATTTCAACAAATGAATTTAAATTGTACTAAATTACCTTCTGTCATTTGGGTGTCCAAGAGGATATCTTTTTCTACCTTGGAGTGCTAGAGGATAGCTTTCTCACATGAGATGTCCTTGAGAAAGGTGGGGTAAACTAATGGAAAAAAATTAAAATAAGGAAAAAGAGCATGTATTTAATATATCACTTAAGTCAAAAATATATAAATCTAAATGGTACCGTATAGCTATCTTGGCCAAATTCAATGGATGAAAGCATGATATCATCAAGTTGGGACATCTCAGCCACTGATAAGCCCTATTAAATACCAAGTAATGATACATATAATTAACAAAAGATATTTTGAAACCAATGTATTATTATATTTTTAACAAATTTACAAATCTTTACCTCTAGTGGCAAAACTACTCTGACATTGGAGTCAACTGAAAACTATGTGGTGTACTCCCACCACCTGCTACACCCTGCAATGTATTTTATTTATATGTCACTTTAAATTGTTCTAAAAATAAAAAATCATCTCTTTTTTTAAGATTTAGTCACTTAATTGATAACATGTCATAAACAGAATTAAACACACCTATGTCTGATACAGAAGGTACAACATATTGATCAGTTCATTGGTGAGGGCCACATCCTCTATAGTGGAAGCATGACATCTATTCCCACAACATGTACATGAATGAGATATCAAACCATCCTTGTTTGTGTCAATGTCTACACCAAAACATACACACTGGTAGGTGGGGCACATTTGTTGAATGGGCTAGCTCATGCCAAATGATGCATGAGTTGTTGTTGATGAAGGAGGTGTCATTGAGGAAGGAGGTATTGCTAATGAAGGAGGTGTTGTAGCTGTTGGTACATCCTCTACTCTAACCAACTATGTGCCATGTTGAACAATGACATCAATCAATAATACAACTGCCTGAAGAGTCCGTAATTCCATAGAATCCTTCAAGGATATAGTAACAATGACATGAACCATGGGTTTAGGAGCTGTAAGCCTCCTATGCTATGGCTCTACCACCCTATGGGCCCCAGGTCTATCATGCAAAGAGCCTCTACCTCTACCCTAAAATTATTGGATGTCAAAGTAATTCAGCTTCTCGCCAAGGATAAACTCACAATACAACTTTCTCAAAAAATATAGAATCACCTCCCAATTATTAAAAGGTGGTTGGTCAAAGACCGTATACCACCTATCCCAAAAAGATTCTTTTAGCCTAGCATGAACACACCAATGTATAGGAAACTGAGTCCTATTTAGTTATAGGTTGTTACTGGTAACAAGATCAGTGAAAAGAGCACATATGTCAGCTTTACCTATGCCCATTTTCTTCACTTGATCATATGACAACCCATGCACATAAAATGTTCGACATCTATCCCTCCATGAACCCCATTTTGTAACCTCCCTAGATACCTCATTTGCAATATAAGCCATTGTTTCTAGTGTTCTAGAGAGGATTGAGTGGTGCTCAAGGCTAAAGGACCTCAACCTATTCACCAATATAGAAATTTTGGCATTATTTTGTGTAAGGTGATTGATGAGATCCTCTTGTGTGGCATCTACATGATCTATTGGAGGACATGGAGGGTTTCAGGGTGGCGGTGGTTGTTGAGGAGAAACATTTTGAGGATTTTGAGGGTTTTCTTGTTGCTCTTGTGCAATGTTTACATGGTTTTCTTATGTTGCTTGTGCAAGAGGAGGTCTTTGTTGTCTATTTAGTTATGGGGGATTACTTGAAGAATCTGACATCAAATTAATAAAAACAAAACTTAAATCAATTAAAAAACTCTACTTCAATTAAAATGCAAACAAAAATAATTAAACCAATCAAATCTTACATATTCAATGGGGTGCAATTGTTGAAAATTGCTCTCAATGTTGGGAAAATCCAAAATAGTTTCAAACCCGTGTGGGTTCTAAGCTTTTTTGGTTTTTCCTTGCTATTGTTCCATGGGTTTTGGCATTGAAAATGGCCAAAACCCATGGCCTACACCCAAAAATAATGTTTCTCAAAACCTGTATGGGTTTTGAGGAACTTTTGGTTTTTTAAATTATTTTTCTCTAGGCTTGGTGTTACCAAGCCTAGCACATTTCTGAATTTTTAGAACCCGCACGAGTTATGAAAAATTTGGTTTTTTTTTAGAATGTGGCCACTTTTCTGTTCACCATCTTGGTGCACTTACCCAAGTAATAAGTTGAACAAATGGCAATTGGACTAGACTTGGGAAAAATAGTAAATGGTGTCGTGAGCTTCTCCAAATAGACATAGGGGTTCGTTATAGTTAGGAAAATTGTGGGGAATAATTGGTTTGATAGGAAACACATTAGGCACCAAGATATTGACCATCAAGGGTGGTCATTTATGTATGTTATCCAATGTGCAAGGTAATGCTTCCTCTTAGAGTACAAAAATTGACTATATCAAATATTGGTCACAAGGGTCCACAATTTGTCATACATATCCATTTATGACATATAAAGGTTCCTACCAAGCCATTCATCATGACAATCACCCGATTTTGAAATATAGTCCTCTAGAGTTGGTCTCTAGACATTGATATTGTGTATGTTATAATCACTTTTTCTTGTCAATGGTACTTCAAATTTTAAAAAATTTGAATTCCCAATATGGTCTTGTCTTGATCCATTTTTTCATCTTTTTTTGTATATAAGAAAGTCGATAAGTATATCTAGGCAAACGTTTAAAATAAATCTCTTACATATGTGTGTATATAAATGCATGTATATATTTAATATACATATACATATACATATACATATACATATACATATACATATACATATACATATACATATACATGTACATGTACATGTACATATACATATATATATTAATATATATAAACATACATACATACATACATACATATACATATACATACATACATACATACATACATACATACATAAATACATACATACATACATACATACATACATGCATGCATGCATACATACATAGATACATACATACACACATTTAGTTAAATATGCAATTTTCAAATATATTAAATTAGTATGTATGACTAATGTACATGTTAAATAATAGTACATGTGTGTATGTAAAGTAAATTGGGAGGTGTATGAGTTGAAAATGTCTTAAGGGGAGATGCACAATTAGGATTTATATATCTAATTTTAAATGCACATGCACAATTTGTAAGTTGTTAAAATAATTTAGCATGTATGTAAAGTAAATTAGGACATGTATTCATTTAATTAAAAATGCAAATTTATCTCAAATTCTATATTAAATTAGGACATGTGTGTAAATTTGAATAGGTCTTAATGGGGTCACATGTATAATTAGGATGTATATATCTAATTTTAAATACACATGCATAATTTGTAAGTTATTCAAATAATTTAGTATGTATGTATTTTAGTAAATTAGGATGTATTCATTTAATTAAATGCATTTGTATGAAATTTTAATATTAAATTAAGACATATATGTGTAAATTTGACTACATGTCTTAAGGGGCCATGCACAATTAAGATGTGCATATATCTAATTTGTAATTTATATGATAATTTGTAACTTATTTAAATAATTTAATATGTGTGTAAACTAAATTAGGATACATATTCATTTCATTCAATGAATTTGTATGAAATTAGATATTAAATTAGGATGTGTATGTGTAAATTTGAATACATGTCTTAAGGGGACACATGTACAATTAAGATGTATATATATCTAATTTTAAATATATATACATAATTATCAAATGTATATATAAAGGTAAACAAACAACACATATCTGGGAAAGTCTATATATAAAATAAGTTTGAATGTAGCAATATGTCTATGAAAGTCCATGTGTACCGCAACCCGACACATACTAGAAAGTGCCAGATGGGTCTAAATCATGTCAGGCATGAACAAAGAGATCCTCTGAGCGAGAGTCCTAGTCTAATGGATGTCCAATATACCATTGCAAAAGTAGAATATAAATTAAATATCTCTACATGTATGGATATTAAATTATCAAATAGACTATTAAAATATACTAGGCATCGATGAAGTGTCTGATGCTAGTAGCATATCCATATAACTAGTCCGGCCCAAATCCCATAGCTGCTACTCAAATAAATCCAAGCCCTCATCTATGATATGGACCTGATCAACCTATACCAAATTATTTTATGGATTCATCACTCCAGTAGAGCCACCTTTTACATTTTCAAAACAAGCTGCAATAAACTCCAAGTTCAACAATTCATGAATCTCCCCAATGATAATCTTTCATGTGTGTCCCCATCCAAGTCACCAATTTGTTGGTTCCCAAAATTGCAAGTTGTTGAACCCTAAAAGTATCCCAAGTTTTGTGATTAGGCTCAACATCAAATTTTGTCAACGAATCGGTTTGATAAAAAATGATGAAACTCCCTTGTACTTCTAGTTTTGCAATACCAAGGCTTGTGTACCTTCAATGTGTTTAAGAAGATTATAATATCTTAACTAAATCACCCTCTACTTCAAACTGACATGAATGTCTGAAATAGATAGTTGCAAGTACATGCCTACTTCCTACTCCTACCTCTAAAACTAAAACTAAAAAATATATGTAAAAGTAATATTTTAAGATTTTTTTTTAGGTGATCAGTGCCTTCTATCCATTGTACATGAGAGCCAATCTTATGTCTCTTTAATGGTTTTGCATCATCCTATTAGACATTTTTTAGATTCATACCTTGTATGAATCTGTCAATTATTTGACTTCTTACATATCCAATGAGTTACCTTATTACTATGATTTATCAACATGAATTTAATCTCTCCTTAAGAGAACCAAATGGACAAATCATATAAAAATGTTAAAAATTCTTGGGTCAATCTGAAATACCCTTGATATTCAAACTAATAGAATAATAAATCCACAATATATAGAAATCCTCAAATAATCTTGACTACTTTAGCGAATATAAAAGGTGAAACCAAATCTAGAAAGCATTCAATTCTATTTTGTTGACAATATTAAGAAGAAGATAAACATTTTATAGGAGTCTTTTCATAATGGTGTTATTACCATTTCTTCCCTTTTTTTTATCCTCACTAGTCCTGATTTCCTTCTTATACAAAATGAAGGAGCATTTCAGATTGTTACATTGTTTGGCTATAAAGTTATTAATTTAATTATTTGCCTAGATACATAAAGACTTAAAATAATTATATGTTTCATTAATAAAATATTTCATCTCCTGCTTGTAAATATTTTTCTTCCATGATCCTTTATTTGTATTTTTACCACCTTTGTAATCTTCTATAAAAATATTTTACTTTCGAGTGAAATACTATAGGCTGGCAGAAAATCAGTTTTTCCATTATCATGATCCTCTAGTGAATAACAATTTTCATTTGGCGGCTTTTTTTTTGCCCATATTATCTCCCTTGAAAACATTTAACTTTATCTTCCAATATCTTCGCTAAAAAATAAGTCATTAGCATATTCTACAAATATTTTCATTTTCACTTCTAGATAAATGAAATTGCAGTTCTATTTTGCATTTTCACTCTACTAGTAAAATACAAATCTTTGAGTAAAAATCCAAAATTTCTTTCTCCCATGAAAATTTCACATAACAACTTATCTAAGAGATCTCACTTATCTAAGAGGCATCAAAAGTGTCTCTTAGATATGCCATGACTCTTAGATATCTTAGAGACTTCAAAATGTTTCTTTGATGAAACTTATCTAAGAATATTCACTTATTTAAGAGTCTCCACAACTATCTCTTAGATATGTCATGCCTCTTAGATATCTAAGAGACTTCAAAATGTCTCTTAGATGAAGTCCTTTTAGTCCTCTTTAGAGATTTTATTGTGAGCGTTTTATGATTCCTAGACCCATGAAATTAGAGCTGCTCATATTTGAGATAAAATTATGAACTCGGTTGTTCTTTAAATTTTAAAATTTGTATTTTGGTCAAAATTTGTCTCTACGGCATTCAAAATGACCTTTGAAAAATTATCAAATCTTCACCTTAGAGGTCACCATTAGACATATGAATTTATTAAGATACAATGAATAATCTTGCCAAAGGGATTTGCATATTTCCAATTTCTCTATAAGATATTCAAGGTCAAAGTTGACCATTCTGAAACTGTCATGAACTTCATCAAATCTCTGCAAACTTCATCTAGTTTTGGCCTTAAAAAAATTATCAAATGATGTCCAATGATCATGAAATTGGTGAGAATGCATACATATAAATGAAAAATGTACAACAACAAATGGTTTTGTAGAACTCATCTCAGTGTGTAAAATATTTACTATTGAAGACAGCCTCTAAAGATGCCTTGAACAAACGCTATTTTGTAAACTCAAAACATGAAAAGTCGGATGTTTGAAAAACTATGAAATGGAATCTGACGACCATGCAAACTTGCAAGAATGTGCATGGAAGTGACATAAGCAAGTTTGCAATATGGTTTTGCTTGAAGATTAATAGTTGTAAAAATATTAATTCTCCAAGATGGCATTCTCGAAGTTCTTGCATACTGAAATATTCAAAATTGAATAAATCACATACAATTTGGGTTTTGTAAAAATGTCAATTAAGCTGCTACGACCTTGAAAATTTTGCACAGTAGTTCCTTGTAGTATATAAAATTGTAGGGACAAATTGGTTTGGTATGGGAGTCATTTGGATGCAAGATATTGATGTCCACAAAAGGCCACTTTGATGAACTTTACATTGTGTAAGTAATAAACTGAACAAATGGCAACAGGACTAGACTTGGGAAAAATAGTAAATGGTGTCCTGAGGTTCTCTCAATAGGAAACACATTAGGCATTAAGATATTGACCCTCAAGGGTGATCATTTATGTATTTTATACAACGTGTAAAGTAATGCTTCCTCTTAGAGTAGAAAAATGAATAGCATCAAATACTGATCACAAGGGTCCACAACCTGTCATGTATATTCATTTATGACATATAAAGGTTCTTACCAAGCCATTCGTCATGATGATCACTTGATTTTCAAATATAGTCCACTAAAGTTGGTCTCCAAACATTGATATTGTGCATGTTATAATCACTTTTTCTTGTCAATGGTACTTCAAATTTTATAAAATTTGAATTCCCAAATAGGATCTTGTCTTGATCCATTTTTTCATCTTTGTTTGTACATAAGAAAGTACATAAATATATCTAAGCAAAATTTTAAAATAAATTTATCTTACTGTAAAGCAGAAAATCGAATCCTCAGTGTTCCCCCCCCCACTCCAAAGAGAGAGAAAGGAGGTCACTAGGATTGACGATTTTCACTTAGGAGAGAATTTACATTCAAAAGAGGGGTTGAAGCTCACAAGATCCAATCCCACAAAATGCAACATTGAATTCTAAATGAGTTTCAAGGGTTGAGACAGCAAGGCTACCCTCTTTTGTAAAGATTGTAGATAGAAGGATTGAATTAGGAGTGTAGGTGAAAGTAAGAAAGATTCATTTGCAGACAGAAATAGAAACATGGGATGAAGCTGCAGACTTGGAATTAGTAGTAAAATGTTGAGATGATGCTATCCTACAAGTTTGAGCGAAAGTTGACGGGACGATGGCGCCCGGCGTGCACACGGTCCTTCGAAAAATCCGCAAAATGAAGGGGGATCTGTTCGTCTCTTGTTGTAAGAATGTTTGTATTCTTACATGCTAAGGTGTAAATGATGTTGTATGTTGTATTTTGTATGTGATCTCCTCTTCAATGGTTGAATCCTTGTCTTGAATGCAACACTTAGCCTTGAATGGAGATTTAGAATTCTCAATTGCTTGAAGGGATTGTTGAATGCTTGAATGTTTGAATATCACTTCCGCTACGTATGTTTCTTTCATCTACCATCTCTACCCTTTCTGAGAGGGGAAATGTAGTTTATATACTTGTCAATTAGGGTTAGGAGACTGATTTTTCCGACCTTAGGCCGACCTAGGAAGATTATTTTCCAATTTGCAAACTTGAAGACCCGATGCCAAAAAAGGAACAAGGCCCGAAATAGGGCCAGGGACCAGGGTGCTGGGGGCCATGGTCCCACCTCCCGGGATAGTAGGGTGCAAGGAGGATCAGGCCAAGGTGCAGAAAAGATGCAATTTTTGATGTCGTAAACAAGTTTCATGGTCTCCATTCAGGTTCAATGTTGCGTCGCCATCGTGAAGACCCAAATGCAGTCGAAATTGCAAGTGTCACAATTTTAGGATGCTACATTTAGCCCCCACTTTAGTAGGAGTATAAGCATATGCCCATACTTCTGGTAAAGTACAAGGAAACAACATTTGAAAGACTTTCACCACGTCAAGGAGGCAAGATACACCAAGCCCCTAGTGGACTACGGATCTTATGGCTTCGATTGACAAAGTAAAAGGGAAGATCGTGAGGGAGAACCATGACTGTCAGTAGTAAGGTTCACTCACTATGAGTCATGCAAGAACAATACTAAAAATTTTCAAGGCAAAGCTAAGTTTGTGAAGAAATTTTCAAGTATCCTGAAGGGATATGGACGGGGTGTATGCCCCCCTATGTTAAAGCGATCGTACATGCCTCAATGGGGGTGATTGCTTTAAGGTAGTGATACACATAAGAAATGAGAAGGGAAAGGAGCACTTTATCACAAAGATTTAGCCCCCAAGTGTGAGATAAACCCAAGGATAATAGACACAAAACATAAAGCACGAGGTGACTTCGCTTTCGTCAGGGTCAGTATGCTGTATGATAATTCATGTATATCATATGTATGTATGCATAATTATTCTTCATTCCCCAATCAAGGAAGGTCACCTAGAAGAAGGGAACACATGTGTCTTTTGAGTCAACATGAGAGAGACCAAAAAGAGATCTCAACGCTTTGCATTGTCCTCAAGTAGACAACATTAAGGACAACAAATAGAAGAATGAGAATAACACATAGAAGAAGTAACAAAAGAAAGAGAGGAGGAGAGAGTCTGCTATGCTAATGAAACTAGTCTAGCACGTCATCCACCCCCCGATCTTGCTGATCAATATTTTGGGAAGGCAGGAAACACGCTAGAGGAGGAACATCCAACACAGCAGATGGAGCTATCACAAGATCCAAACAAGGGCTATGTTCATGTTCCAAGCCATGTTGTTCTTGTCTAGGAGCTAGGATAAGTTCTTTAGAAAATTCATTAGATAAATGGTTATCAATATCAACAAATTCATATTCATTATCAGAAGAAAGAGAAGTAGTATTTTCATGATAAATAACATTTTCATCTATATCATCATCAAGATTTATAAAAATAGAATCTTTAACTCGCACAGGATCAAAACCATCATGCATCTTATGTTTAGGAGATTTTGGCTCAATTTTCGACTGAGGAGAAAATGGAATAATACTAGCTGAAGGTGTTTTTGGAGATTGCAAAGTTTGAGAAGCAGCTGCACAAGCTCTAAGATGACACTTTCGTCGGCGTTCGTGCGTAGAACGATTTCATCTAGTCTTAGTAGGAAGTTGAGAAGATTGAGGAGGAGGAATGTTCTCATCCTCATCACTTGGGTGTTTAGGTTGTGGTCTCTTAGGTTGGTCAATAGGAGAAGAGGAAGGTCTCTTCTCTTTATAAGAGGAAGGAGGAGGAACTGCTCCATATAAAGGAGGAATATTTGGTTTAGGAAGGAGACCAAGTCCATCATGATGAGGAGGTATAGGTCTACTTTTAGAAATTTTATTAGACATAGACATAGTCACATCCATAGGAGTGGGTTGGGAATCTTCTTGAGGAAAGACATTAGTTTTATCTTTCAAAGGAAGAACTTCCTTCTCAAGAACAATAGGAATATCAAGTTTGGGTGTTCTAGGTTCACTTAGAGATAGGATCATATCTTTTTTCCACTTTTGATAAGATTTGAAAAGATGATCACTTCGCGGTGGAAGAGATTGGAATTGTTTAGGCCAAAAATAATCAATAAGAATGCTAGAAGTTCTTTCAGCTGGTTTAAAGAGACTATGATTGATAGTAACAACTTCACCATTATGGGGAAATTTCAAACACTTGTGAATAGGAGAAGCAATAGCTTTCATGGAAGATAGCCAAGGATAGCCAAGCTTCACACAAAATTGTTCAGATGATGGAATAATAGCAAAGCTCACATCAAGGGATTTGTTATGAACCTCAATAGGTAATGTAATAGAACCAATTGCAGGAGAAGAAAATGCATCAAATAGTTTCACAACCACATTTGTTTTGTCATAGATCACTTGATTCAATTGCAAAGTAAAAAGAAATTCTTCAGAAATGACATTAACCATGCAAGAAGGATCAATAAGCACTCCACAACAAGGTGTATTCTTGACTTTTGCAACTATATATAAAGGACCATCAGGTGCTTTGATAGTTTCATTGGAATCAAATGTGATGGAAGGTTCTTTAGAGATTTTCTATTGCTCTACAAAGTTAATCACATTCGGAGTCATAGACACAAGACCATCAGGTGAGAAAGAGGAATCATTAGTCTCAATCGCATTAGAGGTATGAGAAGGTAATGGATCAGTAAAAATCTTAAGATTTTGGTTAGGAGGAGCTACAAATGTATTACCTTTATCATTCACACTAGAAATAGAGATAGTATTATTATCAATCAAACCTTGAATTTTACCCTTTAAAGGAAAACATTTTTTAGTATCATGCCCAAGTTGACGATGAAATTGACAAAAAGATTTGTTATCAAAATAGGGTGAATTAATCTTTGCAGGATCTATTTGCTTTATAGGAGGGAGAGTAAGCACATTTTGTTCCAATAACTTATTCTTAATACTATGCAATGATTCATTCAAAGGAGTAAACTTTCTTTCTTTCTTGAAAAACTTAGAAATAGGAGGCACACCTGATGTTGCATTCACATTGTTGTTGATGATGTTTTCATTGAACTTAACGAACTCTCTGTTCGGTTTAAACTTCCCAAATGGTTGTTGACTACTATCACCCTTATCACTCGGAGCCATAGGATTTGCTTGTTCCATTTGACTCACAGTCAGTTGATAATTGTGAAGAGTTGCACACAACTGTTGGAAAGAAGTAAACTCAGAAAACAGAAGTTTTTCTCTAATATCTTTTTGTAAATTAGAAATAAAGATTCTTTGAATATCATTTTCAGGTACTGGAAAAGAAATTTGAGCACACAAATGCTTATATCTACCAATGAAATCAGTCACTTTTTCTTTAACACCTTGTTTAAAAAGCATTAAATCAATCAAAGTAACTTTAGGACCTATATTGTTTTGAAATTGTTGAATAAAAGCATTTGCAAGTTGTTGGAAAGAAGTAATAGAATAGGAAGGCAACGAGCAATACCATTGTAGAGCCTTATCTCTTAATGTTCTAGTAAATAGTTTTGCAAGCAACCTTTGGTCATGAGCAAAATCGGTACATATTGTTTGAAAGGTCTTAACATGTGTTAGAGGATCACCTTTACCATTATAAAGTTCCAACTGCGGGACTTCAACATGCTTAGGAGGGATAGCTCGAACAATGTCAAGAGAAAGTGGGCTTGCAACATCAAATGTGGGCACACTAAACTTAGATTGATTCATAGAGGCAATTTGTTGCTGTAAAGAAGAGACAGTTTGTGCAAGATTGTTAATGGTCACTTCAGTCGAAGAGATCATATTAGACATGTTAGATTGTGATGGAGGTATTATGTTATTAAAAGAAGGTATTGATTGAGAGTAAGGTGGTGGGACACTATGAGGGTTAGTCATAGGAGATGATTGGAAAAGAGGAGTACTACAAGGAGGAATGGAATGGTTGAATGAATTGCCCCCTTGCGTCATGTTCATTTGTGGAGATGTAATAGGGACACTCATTGAAGGAATGAATGAAGAAGTCAGATTGAATGAAGGAAGAGGGTTGACTGAAGAGGAAGGATTGCCCCCATGACTGGTGATCATAGGTGGAATGTCTTGTATTGAAGTAGTCATTATGTTTGATGTAAAAGTAGGTATACTAGCAATAGAAGTTGTCAAAGGAATAGAATGATTGACTTGAGTAGGAGGTTGTGTATAACCTAAAATTTCAGCACGACTCTTCATAGGCATCACATTCGAATCCACAATGTGTGCAATACTACGCAAAATATCAATTCCATTCTTATCACTTTGAACCATACGTTTTAGACCCTTAATTAATGAAAGAGCTTGACTATCAGGGTATTCTTGAGACACCCATTGCTGAAAACCATCAAATTGGTTATCCAATTTCGAAAGTTGTTCTACAGAAAACTCATGGAGATCTTCTTCATCATTAGGAGGATTAGAGGAATTACCCATGTCCTGGTTAAAAAGGCCATTCAAATTAGGTTCCATCTCCTCGGTAATTAAACCTTGGAAAGACTTAATTCTAAGGCTTCGTCTAACAGGAATAGTGTAAGTAGGGCTTATTGTTGTAAAACTCATGCACTAGAGGGAGAGAAGATTTTGAATTTAGAGGTAGAAAATTTCAATAAAATCAGCCAATCTCCTAGATTTAAGCTATTAAATGAAATCACGACAATCTCTCGAAATTTTGGAAAAAATGTTAGGGACCATGGCGAACGGAGTGCAAACGGTCCTCGCAACTTTTTTTGAAATTTTCAGGGATGAAAGTTATGATGATTTTAAAGCTAATCTAAAAAAATTGAGTGATTTTATGATCTGTAGATAGGCCAAATTAAATTTGCAATCTCAAAATTGAACCCTACCAAGATTGTTGAAAAATGCAAAATTTGAATTTTGAAAAAGAGAGGGAAACTGAAATTTTGAATTTTATGATTTTAGAGGGAATACTAAGAGCAATGCAAGCTTTGAAATTTAAAAGTTGACTCAATTTCATGCAAAATTCAATTTTGAAAGCGGAAATCAAGGTTGGTGCAATTAAACACTTAATTTCAAAAGTCACAAATTGCAAAAATTTGAATAAAGCATTGAAACTTTGAATGAATGCCAACACACTTTTCAGATTTAGGATAGTAAGAACACAATTTTGACACAAAATTTCAATTTCACCAATTTTTGAATGATTAGAAGCCTTAATCCAAGCAATCACTAAACCAACTTTGACTTTAATTTTGAAAGTGTTAGATTTGATGAAATCAGCCAAGGTCTTGGATTCTAGCAGAAAAATACAGTAAGATCTAGCTCCCGAAATTTCAGAAAAAATGTCAAGGACAATGGCACTCGGGGTGCACACAGTCCTCGCAACTTTTTTCAAAATTTTTAGGGATGAGAGATATTATGATTTTGTTGCGGAATCCAAAGTTACAACCGATTTGGAGGTGTTTTGATCAGTGAAATTGTCGATCAAAGGTTGAATCAAGAGGGTTTTAAAAATTAGGGTTTTGACACTTAACCACTTAATTTTTAGAATTAAAGCACAAATATGAATTGACAATTTGCAATAGAAGGGTAGATCTGAAACAAGCATTAACAATTAAACATTTCACAAGCTTAATTACAAAAAAGAAAATTTAGGGTTTTTATGCAATTAACCTCTAAAATTTGCAAAAGATGGAAATGTAATTAAGGAAACAAAATTTTTAGATCTAACCATGAATAATTAGAATTAGGATGTTCACCTCGGGTTCACCAAAATGTAAAGTGGAAAATTGAACCCTAGGTGTTCCCCCCCCCACTCCAAAGAGAGAGAAAGGAGGTCACTAGGATTGACGGTTTTCACTTAGGAGAGACTTTACATTCAAAAGAGGGGTTGAAGCTCACAAGATCCAATCCCACACAATGCAAGATTGAATTCTAAATGATTTTCAAGGGTTGAGATAGCAAGGCTACCCTCTTTTGTAAAGAATGTAGATAGAAGGATTGAATTAGGAGTTTAGGTGAAAGTAAGAAAGATTCGTTTGCAGACAGAAATAGAAACATGGGATGAAGCTGTGGACCTAGAATTAGTAGTAAAATGTTGAGATGATGCTGTCCTACAAGTTTGAGTGAAAGTTGATGGGATGATGGTGCCCGGTGTGCACACGGTCCTCTGAAAAATCCGCGAAACGAAGGGGGATCTATTCGTCTCTTGTTGTAAGAATGTTTGTATTCTTACATGCTAAGGTGTAAATGATGTTGTATGTTGTATGTTGTATGTGATCTCCTCTTCAATGGTTGAATCCTTGTCTTGAATGCAACACTTAGCCTTGAATGGAGATTTAGAATGCTCAATTGCTTGAAGGGATGCTTGAATGCTTGAATGTTTCAATATTGCTTCCGCTACGTATGTTTCTTCCATCTACCATCTCTACCCTTTCTGAGAGGGGAAATGTAGTTTATATAATTGTCAATTAGGGTTAGGAGATTGATTTTTCCGACCTTAGGCTGACCTAGGAAGATTATTTTCCAATTTGCAAACTTGAAGACCCGATGCCCAAAAAGGAACTGGGCCCAAAATAGGGCCAGGGACTAGGGCGCTAGGTGCCATGGTCCTGAGGGACCAGGGCGCTGGGCGCCATGGTCCCACCTCCCGGGACAACAGGGTGCAAGGAGGATTAGGCCAAGGTGCAGAAAAGATGCAGTTTTTGATGTCGTAAACAAGTTTCAGGGTCTCCATTCAGGTTCAACGTTGCGTCGCCATCGTGAAGACCCAAATGCAGTCGAAATTGCAAGTGTCACAATTTTAGGATGCTACACTTACATATATATGTATATACATGTATTTATATATTTAATTTACAAATTATGACATGTAGTTCTTAAAAACCCAAGATCAAATTTTTATAATTATATAATCAAGGTCTATAAATTACTTGGTCTCCGCTATCTGCATTATGTACATGATGTTGCATATGAATCTGAAGAGAATCAAGAATTTATCCTAGAACCTATATACATATACATATACATATACATATACATATACATATACATATACATACATACATACATACACACATAGACACATACATACATACATACATACATACATACATACATATATACATACATACATACACACATAGACACATACATACATACATACATACATACATACATACATATATACATACATACATACATACATACATACATACTTTTAGTTAAATATGAAATTTTCAATTATATTAAATTAGGATTATGATTAATGTAGATGTTAAATAATAGTACACGTGTATGTAAAGTAATTTGGGATGTGTATGACCTGAAAATATCTTAAGGGGACATGCAGAATTAGGATGTATATATCTAATTTTAAATGCACATGCACAATTTGTAAGTTGTTAAAATAATTTAGCATGTATGTAAAGTGAATTAGGACATGTATTCATTTAATTAAAAATTCAAATTTGTCTGAAATTTGATATTAAATTAGGGCATGTGTGTAAATTTGAATAGGTCTTAATGGGGTCACATGTACAATTAGGATGTATATATCTAATTTTAAATGCACATGCATAATTTGTAAGTTATTCAAATAATTTAGTATGTATGTATTTTAGTAAATTAGGATGTATTCATTTAATTAAATGCATTTGTATGAAAATTCGTATTAAATTAAGACATATATGTGTAAATTTGAATACATGTCTTAAGTGGACATGTACAATTAAGATGTACATATATCTAATTTAAAATTTAAATGATAATTTGTAATTTATTTAAATAATTTAATATGTATGTAAACTAAATTAGGATACATATTCATTTCATTCAATGCATTTGTATGAAATTAGATATTAAATTAGGAAATGTATGTGTAAATTTGAATACATGTCTTAAGGAGACATTTGTACAATTAAGATGTATATATATCTAATTTTAAATTTATATACATAATTATCAAATGTATATATAAAGGTAAACAAACAACACATGTCTAGGAAAGTCTATATATAAAGTAAGTTTGAATGAAACAATTTATGTCTATGAAAGTTCATGTATACATAAAGATAAACATGTATACTACAGCTTGACACATGCTAGAAAGTGTTAGATGGGTCTAAATCATGTCAACCATGAACAGAGAGAGCCTCTAAGTGAGAGTCCTGGTCTAATGGATGTCCAATCGACCACTAAAAAAGTAGAATATAAATTAAATATCTTTGCATGTATGGATATTAAATTATCAAATAGACTATTAAAATATACTGGGCATCGATGAAGTGTCCGATTGAAATCCTGTAGTTGTTGCTCAAATAAATTCAAGCCCTCATCTATGGTATGAACCTAATCAAGTTGTATCTCCTCCTTTGCAACAACAGATTGAACTATACGTGGGTCACCCGGAACATACATAGAGTGATGAGAATGTTGAAAATGTCCCTACGTATGAGTTGATGCAGTAGCTTGCGTGCCTCTAAGAATCTCATCTCTAACATCAACCAATGGTATATGAAGTTGGGATGAAATGAAATGGTATTCATGTAAGAGGTCCTCGGATAAATACTGAGATATTTGTATATGCTAAGCACCTCCTGATATAGCTGCTATATCATCTTGTGAGGGGATGGCATAAGTAATATACTGATCTAAATTAGACACCCTGTGACTAGAAGATGCACTTGTGGATGATCTCGAATGTGGTCAAGTCATTGTATATCTACCCAGCTTATCTAAAAAAAGTATGGTTGTTGTTGATAAAATATCTCATATGGTATCAGTTGCTTCTCTCTGAGAAGCAATAAAAATATGCTTAGTTGTTGGGATGAGTGTTGGGGCTATCGCTAGAAATATCTGACCAACAAGCTGCCTATGTGTGGGCACCTGTTTATCACCCCTATGATATAAATCTCTATCAGGTCAACTCTAACCCTCCCCTATCTGTAATATCCTTTCAGGTCAAGGTGGTTGGGTTTCATACCTAAGTGAGTGTCAGCTTACACCTGCTGAGCAAATTATAATGGTATTTGATCAGTATTAGGATAATGACCACAAGAAACTAATAAACATGGGTATATCTTTGCTGCCACTAGTGGATCAATGCATCGTGTCACCTAGTATGTTCTCACCTTACTCTTCTCCTAATACTAGGAAAAAAATTATTCTTTAATGATTTCCTTGGGGACTGCCTTTTGCACATCCTAAAAGGTATCTGTACCCCTCACTTCAGCCCTCAATTGTCTTAAACTGGAATCAATAACCCATGGGGAATATGATGTGTGTCTCCCCAAACAATCCCTCAATGTCTACAAACTGTCGTAAATGGATTAGCATGTATGCTTGTACACACTGGTCCATTTATGGCTCATCTAGAATAGATCTCCATTTCTACACCTCCTGGTCATTGTGACGAAATATGGTACCCATTTGGCACATGTTCATGTTGTGTAGGCTATGCATGACAAACTTGATCCTCCATCTATCTAGGTGGACCATAAAGCTAGAATTTATGTAAGTGTACATGAGCACGCACACACACACGATGAACATTCAAATTAAAACATTAAATTAAAATTGTTAAGTTTCTATTGTTTCTTAATTATGTAATATTCAAGAGAGAGAGAGAGAGAGAGAGAGAGAGAGAAAGAGAGAGAGAGATCATTAAAGATCACTAAATTAAAATAGATAAAGTGTATTCAAATTAAGGGAAGAGAGGGAAAGAAGAGATCATATACTAATTAAAATAATATATTTATAGTACAAACATGTATTAAGGGGTCATATGGGGTCACACATGGTGTAAGAACACTGTATGACCCCTTAGGAAACCATATCAACCATTAGGACATCAAATGGTCCTAATAATTAATATAGTGCCCTAAGGAGTCATATTGTGTCGTTAGGGGTCATATGCAGTCTTAAGGGGTCACACATGGTGTTAGAACACTGTATGACACCTTAGGACATCACATGGTCCTAATGGTTCATATAATGTCCTAAGGGGTCATATAGTATTGTTAGAGGTCATATGGGGTCCTAAGGGGTCATATAGTATTGTTAGAGGTCATATGGGGTCCTAAGGGGTCACATATGGTGTTAAAACACCATATGACCCCTTAGGACACCATATGAACCATTAGGATATCATATGGTCCCAATGGTTCATATGGTGTTCTAAGGGGTCATTTGGTATCATTGGGGGTCATATGGGATCTTAAGACATCACACATGGTGTTAAACCACTGTATGAAACCTTAGCACATCATATGAACCATTAGGACATCGTATGATCCTAATGGGTCATATAATGTCCTAAGGGGACATATAGTGTCATTAGGGGTCATATGGGGTCCTAAGGGGTCACACATGGTGTTAGAACACCATATGACCCCTTAGGACAAAATATGAACCATTAGGACATAATATGGTCCTAATGATTCATATAGTGTCCTAGGGGGTCATATGGTGTCGTTAGGAGTCATTTCATTTCCTAAGGGATCACACATGGTGTTAGAACACCGTATGACCCCTTAGGACACCATATGAACCATTAGGATTGCATATGAACCATTAGGACATTATATGGTCCTAAGGGTTTATATAGTGTCATAAGGGGTCATATGGTGTCATTAGGGTCATATGGGATCCTAAGGGGTCACACATGGTGTTAAAACATCATATGAACCCTTAGGATGCCATATGAACCATTAGAACATCATATGATCCTAGTGGTTCATATAGTGTCTTAAAGGGTCGTATGTGTCGTTAGGGGTCATAAGGGGTCCTAAGAGGCCACACATGGTGTTTAAATAACATATGACCCCTTAGGACACCATATGAATCATTAGGACATCGTACGGTCCTAATGGTTCATATAGTGTCTTGAGTGGTCATTTGGTGTCGTTAGGGGTCATAAGGGGTCACACTTTGTGTTAGAACATCGTATGACCTTTTAGGACACCATATGAACCATTATGACATCATATGGTTCTAATGGTTCATATAGTGTTCTAAGAGGTCATTTGGTGTCGTTAGGGGTCACACATGGTGTTAGAACACCATATGACCCCTTAGGACATCATATTGTCCTAAGGGTTCATATGGTGTCCTTAGGGGTCATGTTGTGTACTAGGATGTTAAAATGGATCACACAGGTTCTAATTTTTATAATGTTTTAATTTATTATCTAGTTTTTCTAACATTTTTCCATGTTTTAATTTAATATCTAAGTTTTCTAATTTTTTCCTAACATTTTTCTAAAATGATGAGAAAAATAATAAATACATAATTATCTAATTAACAAACAAAAACTATTTTATTTACTAATTTTTAAAATAAATTTAACAAAAAAATCACACTATTAAACAAGAAAAAGGGTAATTTTGTGCACTAGGAACAACGTAGGTCGAATGACAACTACTAACGAGTGTTGACTAGTGTTGATGGGACTCACTCATGAAATCTCCACGTAGCGTTCTCTCTAACAACCTCAATGGAGCCTAGATGACAAGTTGAAAATGAAAGTTCATCTGTCATTTCTGGTTTATATAGATAGTTTAAAAAAATGGTCGTTAGAGGTTCTCTCAAAGGCGGGGGGGGGGGGGGTTTGAGCGAACCTCCTAAAAAATAATATTTTATGCAAACCCTTTTTTCAATTAGGGTTCGCTTGAACCATCCCCCCCACAAGAAGGTTCACTCGAACCCATAAGGGTAGTTCGAGCGAATCATTTCAATTCATATGAACCTATTTAAAAAAAAATCCCACACCCGTAAATTTCCTTCATGGGTAAAAGTGGGAACCATTAATGTGGTTTCACCCATACATACATACATAAATATACACACACATAATTTGTTAAAAGACTTGTATATGCACTTGAAAAATTTACATGTTCAAAATGAGCTCTGGAGGTCTATTTTTCTTAAGATACATAAGCATGATGATGTACAAGATCACCAACATATTGTAAATCTCAAAAGGTCACCAAAAGACCACCTTTTAATATATATGAAATTCAAATTTGATTTCAAAAATTTCAATCAAGACTTAGAACTTGAACATGTGATCTAGAATGTGTGTTTGTCTGTGTGTGTGTGTGTGTGTGTGTGTGTGTGTGAGAGAGAGAGAGAGAGAGAGAGAGAGAGGTGCAGGAAAGAAAGATAAAAGAGGTGATAAAGATAAGTAATGGAGAGAGAGGGTAGAGAGATAGAGATAGGGAGGGAGAAACAAGGTGTGTGTGAGTGAGTGAGAGAGAGAGAGAGATATTGAGATAGAGGGAGAGAGAAATGCATATAAATAGATAGATAGAGAAGGAGAGAGGTAGAGATATGATAGAGTAGAGATATAGATTTAGAGAGAGTGATAGAAATAGAGGTAGAGAGGGAGAGGCAGATAGAAAGAGGGAGTGATTGAGAGGTAGATATAGTCAGAAAGATAGAGAAGAGAGGGGTGGAGATGAAGGGAGAGGTAATATGATAGAGATAAGGGAGAGAGATAGAGAGAGGATTAAAAATGAATGGATATATATAGAGGGAGAGAGATATTTTTTTTTCTTTTTTCTTATTTTGATACCAAGGGTATCCCCAATCCCAATGACCCTGGCCTTGTGTTTTCTTTTAAGGGTGAGCCAGAGGTGAGACTAGCCCCTGGGGGGTGAATCTATAGCCCACAAGAAATTCCCCCTCTTAAACTCAGGAGGGAGTCAAACCTAAGAGCGATGGGGAGCAAACCCATCACCCAGGCCAAGTCACCTACCCATGCAAGCTAAGGGAGATAGATGGTCTTTATATTTCTATCATTGTCATTATTTCCTAGTATCTCTTCGTCTCTAAATAAATACTAAAAAATATTTTTAAGAATAATACAAAATATAAAATATTATAATTTATATTATATTAAATATTATATATAATAATAAATATAAATCATTTTATATATTTCAAATACAAATAGATGACAAAATTATATTTAATACTATAAAGTATTTTAAATAATATTATAGGTAAAGAAGTGTATATACATTTTTGTACTAGGGGATTTTCAAATATAGTCCACTAAAGTTGGTCTCCAAACATTGATATTGTGCATGTTATAATCACTTTTTCTTGTCAATGGTACTTCAAATTTTATAAAATTTGAATTCCTAAATAGGATCTTGTCTTGATCCATTTTTTAATCTTTGCTTGTACATAAGAAAGTACATAAATATATCTAAGCAAAATTTTAAAATAAATATATCTTACATATGTATGTATATACATGCATTTATATATTTAATTTACAAATTATGACATGTAGTTCTTAAAAACCCAAGTTCAAATTTATATAATTATATAATCAAGGTCTATAAATTACTTGGTCTCCACTATCTGCATTATGTACATGATTTTGCATATGAATCTGAAGAGAATCAAGAATTTATCCTATAACCTATATACATATACATATACATATACATATACATATATATACATACATACATACACACATACACACATACATACATACATACATACCTACATACATACATACATACATACATACATACATACATACATACTTTTAGTTAAATATGAAATTTTCAATTATATTAAATTAGGATTATGATTAATGTAGATGTTAAATAATAGTACACATGTGTATGTAAAGTAATTTGGGATGTGTATGAGCTGAAAATATCTTAAGGGGACATGCATAATTAGGATGTATATATCTAATTTTAAATGCACATGCACAATTTGTAAGTTGTTAAAATAATTTAGCATGTATTTAAAGTAAATTAGGACATGTATTCATTTAATTAAAAATGCAAATTTGTCTGAAATTTGATATTATATTAGGACATGCGTGTAAATTTGAATAGGTCTTAATGGGGTCACATGTACAATTAGGATTTATATATCTAATTTTAAATGCACGTGCATAATTTGTAAGTTATTCAAATAATTTAGTATGTATTTATTTTAGTAAATTAGGATGTATTCATTTAATTAAATGCATTTGTATGAAAATTCGTATTAAATTAAGACATATATGTGTAAATTTGAATACATGTCTTAAGTGGACATGTACAATTAAGATGTACATATATCTAATTTAAAATTTATATGATAATTTGTAATTTATTTAAATAATTTAATACATATGTAAACTAAATTAGGATACATATTCATTTCATTCAATGCATTTGTATGAAATTAGATATTAAATTAGGACATGTATGTGTAAATTTGAATACATGTCTTAAGGGGATATGTGTACAATTAAGATGTATATATATCTAATTTTAAATTTATATACATAATTATCAAATGTATATATAAAGGTAAACAAACAACACATGTCTAGGAAAGTCTATATATAAAGTAAGTTTGAATGAAACAATTTATGTCTATCAAAGTGCATGTATACATAAAGATAAACATGTATACTGCAACTTGACACATGCTAGAAAGTGTTAGATGGGTCTAAATCATGTCAGCCTTGAACATAGAGACCCTTTGAGTGAGAGTCCTAGTCTAATGGATGTCCAATCGACCACTACAAAAGTAGAATATAAATTAAATATCTCTACATGTATGGATATTAAATTATCAAATAGACTATTAAAATATACTAGGCATCGATGAAGTGTTTGATGCTAGTAGCATATCCATATAACCAATCCGACTGAAATCCTATAGTTGTTGCTCAAATAAATCCAAGCCCTCACCTATGGTATGGACCTGATCAACTTGTATCTCCTCCTTTGCAACAATAGATTGAACTGTAGGTGGGTCACCGGGAACATACATAGAGTGATGAGAATGTTGAGAATGTCCCTACGTATGAGTTGATGTAGTAGCTTGCATGCCTCTAACAATCTCATCTCTAACATCAACCAATGGTATCTAAAGTTGGGATGAAATGAAATGGAATTCATGTAAGAGGTCCTTGGATAAATACTGAGATATTCGTATATGCCGAGCACCTCCTGATATAGCTGCTATATCATTTTGTGAGGGGATGGCATAAGCAATATACTGATCTAAATCAGACACCCTGTGACTGGAAGATGCACTTTTAGATGATCTCGAACGTGGTCAAGTCATCATATATCTACCCAGCTTATCTAAAAAAAGTATGGTTGTTGTTGATAAAATATCTCATATGGTATCAGTTGCTTCTCTCTAAGAAGCAATCAAAATATGCTTAGTTGTTGGGGTGAGGGCTGGGGCTATTGCTAGAAATATCTGACCAACAAGCTACCTATGTGTGGGCACCTGTTTATCACCCCTATGATATAAATCTCT